>NW_025745895.1:170000-220000 GCF_021184085.1 Oncorhynchus gorbuscha | reverse complement strand
TCTCTGGTGCATCTCCCCTCCACAGTTCTCACAGCAGCGACACACACAGAAACACAGTCCTACCACGGGGGTCAACACCAGGAATACACAGCCCAGACTCACACACAACAGGAAGCCCGCCTCATAGTAGATTGTCTGCAGGAGGACAGATACCACATTATTAGAGAGATAACTACCTGTCTGTTAGAGAGATAACTACCTGTCTGTTAGAGAGATAACTACCTGTCTGTTAGAGAGATAACTACCTGTCTGTTAGAGAGATAACTACCTGTATGTTAGAGAGATAACTACCTGTCTGTTAGAGAGATAACTACCTGTCTGTTAGAGAGATAACTACCTGTCTGTTAGAGAGATAACTACCTGTCTGTTAGAGAGATAACTACCTGTCTGTTAGAGAGATAACTACCTGTCTGTTAGAGAGATAACTACCTGTCTGTTAGATAGATAAATACCTGTCTGTTAGAGAGATAACTACCTGTCTGTTAGAGAGATAACTACCTGTCTGTTAGATAGATAAATACCTGTCGGTTAGAGAGATAACTACCTGTCTGTTAGAGAGATAACTACCTGTCTGTTAGAGAGATAACTACCTGTCTGTTAGAGAGATAAATACCTGTCGGTTAGAGAGATAACTACCTGTCTGTTAGAGAGATAACTACCTGTCTGTTAGAGAGATAACTACCTGTCTGACCGGCTAGCTGTCTGTCTGTCTGTCTGTCTGTCTGTCTGTCTGTCTGTCTGTCTGTCTGTCTGTCTGTCTGTCTGTCTGTCTGTCTGTCTGTCTGTCTGTCTGTCTGTCTGTCTGTCTGTCTGTCTGTCTGTCTGTCTTAGGAGGTGAATTATAGTGGGTGTATTATAGTGGGTGTGGGTGTATTATAGTGGGTGTGGGTGTATTATAGTGGGTGTATTATAGTGGGTGTATTATAGTGGGTGTATTACAGTGGGTGTATTATAGTGGGTGTATTATAGTGGGTGTATTATAGTGGGTGTATTATAGTGGGTGTGGGTGTATTATAGTGGGTGTACTATAGTGGGTGTATTATAGTGGGTGTATTATAGTGGGTGTGGGTGTATTATAGTGGGTGTATTATAGTGGGTGTATTATAGTGGGTGTATTATAGTGGGTGTATTACAGTGGGTGTATTATAGTGGGTGTGGGTGTATTATAGTGGGTGTGGGTGTATTATAGTGGGTGTATTATAGTGGGTGTATTACAGCGGGTGTATTATAGTGGGTGTATTATAGTGGGTGTATTATAGTGGGTGTGGGTGTATTATAGTGGGTGTATTATAGTGGGTGTGGGTGTATTATAGTGGGTGTATTATAGTGGGTGTGGGTGTATTATAGTGGGTGAATTATAGTGAGTGTGGGTGTATTATAGTGGGTATGTGTGTATTGTAGTGGGTGTATTATAGTGGGTGTATTATAGTGGGTGTGGGTGTATTATAGTGGGTATGGGTGTATTATAGTGGGTGTGGGTGTATTGTAGTGGGTGTGGGTGTATTATAGTGGGTGTGGGTGTATTATAGTGGGTGTGGGTGTATTATAGTGGGTATGGTGTATTATAGTGGGTGTGGGTGTATTGTAGTGGGTGTGGGTGTATTATAGTGGGTGTGGGTGTATTATAGTGGGTGTGGGTGTATTATAGTTGGTGTGGGTGTATTATAGTGGGTATGGGTGTATTATAGTGGGTGTGGGTGTATTGTAGTGGGTATGGGTGTATTATAGTGGGTGTGGGTGTATTGTAGTGGGTGTGGGTGTATTATAGTGGGTGTGGGTGTATTATAGTGGCTGTATGGTGACTTTACCTGTAACATTAAGACAACGTTCTCTGGCTGCAACAGCAGAACACACAGAGTTACACAGTTAGTATGACAGCATGTTAGTGAGTTATACATGATTATATCCAATTTGTAAGTCGCTCTGGATAAGAGCGTCTGCTAAATGACTTAAATGTAAATGTAAATATCTCTCACACAGCCTACCTCTCTATAACACAGAGTTAGTATGACAGCAGTTAGTATGACATGATTATATCTCTCACACAGCCTACCTCTCTATAACACAGAGTTAGTATGACAGCATGTTAGTGAGTTATACATGATTATATCTCTCACACAGCCTACCTCTCTATAACACAGAGTTAGTATGACATGATTATATCTCTCACACAGCCTACCTCTCTATAACACAGAGTTAGTATGACAGCATGTTAGTTAGTATTACATGATTATATCTCTCACACAGCCTACCTCTCTATAACACAGAGTTAGTATGACAGCATGTTAGTGAGTTATACATGATTATATCTCTCACACAGCCTACCTCTCTATAACACAGAGTTAGTATGACAGCATGTTAGTGAGTATTACATGATTATATCTCTCACACAGCCTACCTCTCTATAACACAGAGTTAGTATGACATGATTATATCTCTCACACAGCCTACCTCTCTATAACACAGAGTTAGTATGACAGCATGTTAGTGAGTATTACATGATTATATCTCTCACACAGCCTACCTCTCTATAACACAGAGTTAGTATGACAGCATGTTAGTGAGTATTACATGATTATATCTCTCACACAGCCTACCTCTCTATAACACAGAGTTAGTATGACATGATTATATCTCTCACACAGCCTACCTCTCTATAACACAGAGTTAGTATGACATGATTATATCTCTCACACAGCCTACCTTGCGATAGTCTTCCAGTTTAATCCCTCCCATGTTCTGTTGGATGACTTTTACGATGAGATCTGAGAACACAACACAACCTCTTCAGCCAATCACATAACACACGCTTGTTAGCCAATCACACAATACAATAGTCATTAGCCAATCATATACAACAGTCGTTAGCTCCTAGACGTTTCCACTTCACAATAGCAGCCCTTACAGTTGACCGGGGCAGCTCTAGCAGGGCAGACATTTGTTGGAAAGGTGGCATCCTATGACAGTGCCACATTGAAAGACAATGGGCTCTTCAGCAAGGCCATTCTACTGCCAATGTTTCTTATGGAGATTGCATGTTGACAGTATGTCTTTATATAGATTGGATGCAGTAATACCTGATCTGTTGCTCACACACACACACACACACACACACACACACACACACACACACACACACACACACACACACACACACACACACACACACACACACACACACACACACACACACACACACACACACACACACAGAAAGACACAGAAGCTTTTTTAAATATGAGGGAACAGGTAGTAGTGGGTTGGGGCTGTGTTCTAAAACTGTCTGGACGGTTAAAAGCTGTTCTAGAACTGTCTGGTCAGTAAAAGCTGTTCTAGAACTGTCTGGTCAGTAAAAAGCTGTTCTGGAACTGTCTGGCCAGTTAAAAGCTATGTTCTAGAACTGTCTCGTCAGTAAAAAGCTGTGTTCTACAACTGTCTGGTCAGTAAAAAGCTGTTCTAGAACTGTCTCGTCAGTAAAAAGCTGTGTTCTAGAACTGTCTCGTCAGTAAAAAGCTGTGTTCTAGAACTGTCTGGTCAGTAAAAAGCTGTGTTCTAGAACTGTCTGGTCAGTAAAAGTTGTTCTAGAACTGTCTGGTCAGTAAAAAGCTGTTCTAGAACTGTCTCGTCAGTAAAAAGCTGTGTTCTAGAGCTGTCTCGTCAGTAAAAAGCTGTGTTCTAGAACTGTCTGGTCAGTAAAAAGCTGTGTTCTAGAACTGTCTCGTCAGTAAAAAGCTGTGTTCTAGAACTGTCTCGTCAGTAAAAAGCTGTGTTCTAGAACTGTCTGGTCAGTAAAAGCTGTGTTCTAGAACTGTCTGGTCAGTAAAAGCTGGTCTAGAACTGTCTGGTCAGTGACGGCTAATAGCTAACAATATAACAATTCACTGCCCTGTTCCAACCTCCTGACAACTCTGTAACGGCTAATAGCTAACAGCTAGCAGTGTTACAATTCACTGCCCTGTTCCACCCTCCTGACAACTCTGTAACGGCTAATAGCTAACAGCTAGCAGTGTTACAATTCACTGCCCTGTTCCACCCTCCTGACCACTCTGTAACGGCTAACAGCTAACAGCTAGTAGTATTACAATTCACTGCCCTGTTCCACCCTTCTGACCACTCTGTAACAGCTAACAGCTAGCAGTATGACAATTCGCTGCCCTGTTCCACCCTCCTGACCACTCTGTAACGGCTAACAGCTAACAGCTAGTAGTATTACAATTCACTGCCCTGTTCCACCCTCCTGACCACTCTGTAACGGCTAACGGCTAACAGCTAGTAGTATTACAATTCACTGCCCTGTTCCACCCACCTGACCGCTCTGTAGTGAATTCACTGCAGTTCCACCCAGAACATTATACTGCCCTGTCCCACCCATAACATTATACTGCCCTGTTCCACCCAGAACATTATACTGCCCTGTCCCACCCAGAACATTATACTGCCCTGTCCCACCCATAACATTATACTGCCCTGTCCCACCCAGAACATTATACTGCCCTGTTCCACCCAGAACATTATACTGCCCTGTCCCACCCAGAACATTATACTGTCCTGTCCCACCCAGAATATTATACTGCCCTGTCCCACCCATAACATTATACTGCCCTGTCCCGCCCATAACATTATACTGCCCTGTCCCACCCAGAACATTATACTGCCCTGTCCCACCCATAACATTATACTGCCCTGTCCCACCCAGAACATTATACTGCCCTGTCCCACCCAGAACATTATACTGCCCTGTCCCACCCATAACATTATACTGCCCTGTCCCACCCATAACATTATACTGCCCTGTCCCACCCAGAACATTATACTGCCCTGTCCCACCCATAACATTATACTGCCCTGTCCCACCCAGAACATTATACTGCCCTGTCCCACCCATAACATTATACTGCCCTGTCCCACCCAGAACATTATACTGCCCTGTTCCACCCATAACATTATACTGCCCTGTCCCACCCAGAACATTATACTGCCCTGTCCCACCCATAACATTATACTGCCCTGTCCCACCCAGAACATTATACTGCCCTGTCCCACCCATAACATTATACTGCCGTGTTCCACCCATAACATTATACTGCCCTGTCCCACCCAGAACTACAGATTGACAAGCCTCTCTACTGTTATGTAAGGGTCAGTATGTAGGTAGACAGTGACTTGGTTTGTTCGTCAGCCAGTGAAGGGTCTTAGGGAGTATAAATATGGCCATGTCCACAGGGATTACACTGGGGCCTTATACAACCTGACACACACACACACACACGCACGCACGCACGCACGCACGCACGCACACACACACACACACACACACACACACACACACACACACACACACACACACACACACACACACACACACACACACACACACACACACACACACACACACACACACACACACACACACACACACACCACCCTGATATAGGTTGTAACACTAACAGCAGCATCAACAAGGTCCAGTACAATAGAGGCCACAGAGATGGGGGGAGGAGAGAGGGAGATCTTGTTGACATGGACTCTACCTGTGTGTGTGTGTGTGTGTGTGTGTGTGTGTGTGTGTGTGTGTGTGTGTGTGTGTGTGTGTGTGTGTGTGTGTGTGTGTGTGTGTGTGTGTGTGTGTGTGTGTGTGAGTGTGAGTGTGAGTGTGAGTGTGCGTGTGCGTGCGCGTGCGTGTGAGCGTGTGTGTGTGTGTGTGTGTGTGTGTGTGCCATATGGCTGGTGGATTAAGGTGTTCGTCCTGGGGACCAGGTGACAGCAGGGAGAGAGGCAGCCACAGTTAAGGCTGATAATTGATTAGGCCTCTAATCTAATAACTCTGACCCTGCTACTTAGAAACACCAATCCTACTGCACCGTTCCAACGTGACCCGGCACACACACACACACACACACACACACACACACACACACACACACACACACACACACACACACACACACACACACACACACACACACACACACACACACACACACACACACACACACATTCCGTCAGAAGTCAAAATATGTACTTCCTACCTGTGGTCTGATATACCAGTGCTGTGTTGATGTTATCATAAACATGACATGAACGGGACAGTATATTATCTTAATTAACTACCTGTATATTATCTTAATTAACTACCTGTATATTATCTTAATTAAATACCTGTATATTATCTTAATTAAATACCTGTATATTATCTTAATTAACTACCTGTATATTATCTTAATTAAATACCTTTATATGATCTTAATTAAATACCTGTATATTATCTTATTTAACTAACTGTATATTATCTTAATTAAATACCTGTATATTATCTTAATTAACTACCAGTATATTATCTTAATTAACTACCTGTATATTATCTTAATTAACTACCTGTATATTATCTTAATTAACTACCTGTATATTATCTTAATTAAATACCTGTATATTATCTTAATTAAATACCTGTATATTATCTTAATTAAATACCTGTATATTATCTTAATTAAATACCTGTATATTATCTTAATTAACTACCTTTATATGATCTTAATTAACTACCGGTATATTATCTTAATTAAATACCTGTATATTATCTTAATTAAATACCTGTATATTATCTTAATTAAATACCTGTATATTATCTTAATTAACTACCTTTATATGATCTTAATTAACTACCGGTATATTATCTTAATTAACTACCTGTATATGATCTTAATTAACTACCAGTATATTATCTTAATTATTATATTTGTTAATTATGTAATAGTATATTTCTTAATAACTACCTGTATATTTCTTAATAACTAACAATATATTTGTTAATTATGTAACAGTATATTTGTTAATTATGTAACAGTATATTTATTAATTATGTAATAGTATATTTCTTAATAACTAATAGTATATTTGTTAATTATGTAACAGTATATTTCTTAATTATGTAATAGTATATTTCTTAATAACTAACAATATATTTGTTAATTATGTAACAGTATATTTCTTAATTATGTAATAGTATATTTCTTAATAACTAATAGTATATTTGTTAATTATGTAACAGTATATTTATTAATTATGTAATAGTATATTTCTTAATAACTAACAGTATATTTGTTAATTATGTAACAGTATATTTGTTAATTATGTAACAGTATATTTGTTAATTATGTAACAGTATATTTGTTAATTATGTAACAGTATATTTATTAATTATGTAATAGTATATTTCTTAATAACTAACAGTATATTTGTTAATTATGTAACAGTATATTTGTTAATTATGTAACAGTATATTTGTTAATTATGTAACAGTATATTTGTTAATTATGTAACAGTATATTTGTTAATTATGTAATAGTATATGTGTTAATTATGTAATAGTATATTTCTTAATAACTAACAGTATATTTGTTAATTATGTAACAGTATATTTGTTAATTATGTAACAGTATATTTGTTAATTATGTAACAGTATATTTATTAATTATGTAATAGTATATTTCTTAATAACTAACAGTATATTTGTTAATTATGTAACAGTATATTTGTTAATTATGTAACAGTATATTTGTTAATTATGTAACAGTATATTTGTTAATTATGTAACAGTATATTTGTTAATTATGTAATAGTATATGTGTTAATTATGTAATAGTATATGTGTTAATTATGTAATAGTATATTTCTTAATAACTAATAGTATATTTGTTAATTATGTAACAGTATATTTGTTAATTATGTAACAGTATATTTGTTAATTATGTAATAGTATATTTATTAATTAATTAACTGTATATTTCATCATTAGACAACACATGTATTGATTTACTTTACTCATCTCATATGTATATAATGTACTCTATAATATCTACTTCATCTTGTTTACATACCCTACATTACTCATCTCATATGTATATAATGTACTCTATAATATCTACTGCATCTTGTTTACATACCCTACATTACTCATCTCATATGTATATACTGTACTCTATACCATCTACTGCATCTTGTTTACATACCCTACTTTACTCATCTCATATGTATATACTGTCCTCTATACCATCTACTGCATCTTGTTTACATACCCTACATTACTCATCTCATATGTATATACTGTACTCTATACCATCTACTGCATCTTGTTTACATACCCTACATTACTCATCTCATATGTATATACTGTACTCCATATCATCTACTGTATCTTGCCTATGTCGTTCTGTACCATCACTCATTCATATATCTTTATGTACATATTCTTTATCCCTTTACACTTGTATAAGGTAGTAGTTTTGGAATTGTTACGTGAGATTACTAGTTGGTTATTACTGCATTGTCGGAACTAGAAGCACAATCATTTCGCTACACTCGCATTAACATCTGCTAACCATGTGTATGTGACAAATACATGTGATTTGATTTGATGTTAAATGTATTTATTGTGTAGCCTACGCTATTCTCCTTTTATCTGGCATGTAGACGTATTCTGAAATAAAACTCTACTCAACCTGCAGGGCCTTATAGGAGCAGCCCTGGCCAAGACGCACACACACACACACACACACACACACACACACACACACACACACACACACACACACACACACACACACACACACACACACACACACACACACACACACACACACACACACACACACACACACACTGAGCCGTGCTCCTCACCTTTCGGGAAGGGGTTCGGTTGGATCACGTAAAGGAACGCGTGCACCATGTGGAACAGAACACCGATGGCACCGGGCTCGTAGTAGGCGTGCGTTTCGTACACACCGGAGGGCACGAACCCAAAGTCTAGGGGTTCTACCGGCGGCGGGGACCGCTGCTGCCTCGTGCTCGCGGACGCGGAGTCTGCCTGCAGTTTGCTCGTCGGGTCTTCACATTCGGGGGAGTCCCGGGGTTGATGACGTAGCTCCCCGGTGCTGCCCCAACACAGCAGCAACACGAGCCCCGCTCTCCACAGCATGTCTTGAGACTAGTCCTTGCAAAACGCACTCCAAATAAAACGGTAAAAGAACACGGAATGAGAGAGAGAGAAAAGAGGTGGTCTCCACCGTCTGAAAGAAAACTGCAACGACAGAAGTCCAAATGTCAGATAGTCCCGTAAAGTACTGTTACGTCTTGTTGTCCCGGTAAAACATGTCTCCAGTGACACTTGTTGTCTCTAGAGGTGGAATGAACCGTACTAATGCTCATCCGACGGCGCGCGGGCACGTGATGAGTTCGGGTGCGCAGGCCCGTTGATCCCAGTGTGAGCTGCCATCTCGTGTGTTTGTCACTTACCGTTCTGTCCTAGTCAGACACCGGACAGCTGTGGCCGCCAGCGTTCCGTCTTTTTGGCATGAGCTAACCAAAACACAAATATTACAAACAGTGACAGAGAGAGAGAGACAGAGAAACAGAGACAGAGAGAGACAGAGAGAGAGAGAGACAGAGAAACAGAGACAGAGAGAGAGAGAGACAGAGAGAGAGAGAGAGAGAGAGACAGAGAAACAGAGAGAGAGACAGAGAGACAGAGAGAGAGAGAGACAGAGAGAGTGAGAGAGAGAGACAGAGAGAGAGAGAGAGACAGAGAGACAGAGAGAGAGAGAGACAGAGAGAGCGAGAGAGAGACAGAGAAACAGAGAGAGAGACAGAGAGACAGAGAGAGAGAGAGACAGAGAGAGTGAGAGAGAGACAGAGAGAGAGACAGAGAGAGAGAGACAGAGAGAGAGAGAGAGACAGAGAGAGCGCAGTGTGTGGAAGTAATAGACTAAATAGGATAATTAACTGTGAAGTGTGTGTGTGTGTGTGTGTGTGTGTGTGTGTGTGTGTGTGTGTGTGTGTGTGTGTGTGTGTGTGTGTGTGTGTGTGTGTGTGTGTGTGTGTGTGTGTGTGTGTGTGTGTGTGTGTGTGTGTGTGTGTGTGTGTGTGTGTGTGTGTGTGTGTGTGTATGTGTGTGTGTGTGTGTGTGTGTGAGAGAGAGAGAGTGTGTGTGAGAGAGAGAGACAGAGAGAGAGGTTTTACTGCATTACATGGGCTTGCGAGAGAGAGAGAGACATGTGTGTGTGAGAGAGAGAGACAGAGAGAGAGGTTTTACTACATGACATGGGCTTGCTATTTTTCTGATTTGGTCCTGCCGTGTGCCACTTGAGTGGGTTGAGTCACTGACGTGATCTTCCTGTCTGGGTTGGCGCCCCCCCCTTGGGTTGTGCCGTGGCGGAAATCTTTGTGGGCTGTACTCGGCCTTGTCTCAGGATGGTAAGTTGGTGGTTGAAGATATCCCCTGGCCACCCCTCATAGCCTGGTCCTCTCTAGGTTTCTTCCTAGGTTTTGGCCTTTCTAGGGAGTTTTTCCTAGCCACCGTGCTTCTACTCCTGCATTGCTTGCTGTTTGGGGTTTTAGGCTGGGTTTCTGTACAGCACTTTGAGATATCATCTGATGTAAGTTTGTGAGGGTCTTAAGGGCCAAGTCGAATTTCTTCAACCATAATGATTAGGGAAATGAGCCTTCTTCACCACGCTGTACTCATCTCATATGTATATACTGTACTCGATATCATCTACTGTATGCTGCTCTGTACCATCACTCATTCATATATCCTTATGTACATGTTCCTTATCCCCTTACACTGTGTATAAGACAGTAGTTTTGGAATTGTTAGTTAGATTACTTGTTGGTTATCACTGCATTGTCGGAACTAGAAGCACAAGCATTTCGCTACACTCGCATTAACATCTGCTAACCATGTGTATGTGACAAATACAATTTGATTTGATTTGATTTCTGTGTGGGTGAACCATTTCAGATGGTCTGTGAACATCAACAACACTAAGGCTGAGGTACTAGTTTCTCCATACCAACACTAGATGAGGCTGAGGTACTAGTTAATCCATACCAACACTAGATGAGGCTGAGTTACTAGTTAATCCATACCAACACTAGACGAGGCTGAGGTACTACAGTTACTCCATACCAACACTAGATGAGGCTGAGTTACTAGTTAATCCATACCAACACTAGACGAGGCTGAGGTACTAGTTACTCCACACCAACACTAGATGAGGCTGAGGTACTAGTTACTCCATACCAACACTAGATGAGGCTGAGGTACTAGTTACTCCATACCAACACTAGATGAGGTACTAGTTAATCCACACCAACACTAGATGAGGCTGAGGTACTAGTTACTCCATACCAACACTAGATGAGGCTGAGGTACTAGTTACTCCACACCAACACTAGATGAGGTACTAGTTACTCCATACCAACACTAGATGAGACGGAGGTACTAGTTACTCCATACCAACACTAGATGAGGATGAGGTACTAGTTACTCCATACCAACACTAGATGAGGATGAGGTACTAGTTACTCCATACCAACACTAGATGAGGATGAGGTACTAGTTACTCCATACCAACACTAGATGAGGCTGAGGTACTAGTTACTCCATACCAACACTAGATGAGGCTGAGGTACTAGTTAATCCATACCAACACTAGATGAGGCTGAGGTACTAGTTACTCCATACCAACACTAGATGAGGCTGAGGTACTAGTTACTCCATACCAACACTAGATGAGGCTGAGGTACTAGTTACTCCACACCAACACTAGATGAGGTACTAGTTACTCCATACCAACACTAGATGAGGCTGAGGTACTAGTTAATCCATACCAACACTAGATGAGGCTGAGGTACTACAGTTACTCCATACCAACACTAGATGAGGTACTAGTTACTCCATACCAACACTAGATGAGGCTGAGGTACTAGTTAATCCATACCAACACTAGATGAGGCTGAGGTACTACAGTTACTCCATACCAACACTAGATGAGGCTGAGGTACTAGTTACTCCATACCAACACTAGATGAGACGGAGGTACTAGTTACTCCATACCAACACTAGATGAGGCTGAGGTACTAGTTACTCCATACCAACACTAGATGAGGCTGAGGTACTAGTTACTCCATACCAACACTAGATGAGGCTGAGGTACTAGTTACTCCATACCAACACTAGATGAGGCTGAGGTACTAGTTACTCCATACCAACACTAGATGAGGCTGAGGTACTAGTTAATCCATACCAACACTAGATGAGGCTGAGGTACTACAGTTACTCCATACCAACACTAGATGAGGCTGAGGTACTACAGTTACTCCACACCAACACTAGATGAGGCTGAGGTACTACAGTTACTCCACACCAACACTAGATGAGGCTGAGGTACTACAGTTACTCCATACCAACACTAGATGAGGCTGAGGTACTACAGTTACTCCGTACCAACACTAGATGAGGCTGAGGTACTAGTTACTCCATACCAACACTAGATGAGGCTGAGGTACTAGTTACTCCATACCAACACTAGATGAGGCTGAGGTACTAGTTACTCCATACCAACACTAGATGAGGCTGAGGTACTAGTTACTCCATACCAACACTAGATGAGGCTGAGGTACTAGTTACTCCACACCAACACTAGACGAGGCTGAGGTACTACAGTTACTCCATACCAACACTAGATGAGACTGAGGTACTAGTTAATACATACCAACACTAGATGAGGCTGAGGTACTAGTTACTCCATACCAACACTAGATGAGGCTGAGGTACTAGTTAATCCATACCAACACTAGATGAGGCTGAGGTACTAGTTACTCCATACCAACACTAGATGAGGCTGAGGTACTACAGTTACTCCATACCAACACTAGATGAGGTACTAGTTACTCCATACCAACACTAGATGAGGTACTAGTTAATCCATACCAACACTAGATGAGGCTGAGGTACTAGTTACTCCATACCAACACTAGATGAGGTACTAGTTACTCCATACCAACACTAGATGAGGCTGAGGTACTACAGTACTCCATACCAACACTAGATGAGGCTGAGGTACTAGTTAATCCATACCAACACTAGATGAGGCTGAGGTACTAGTTACTCCACACCAACACTAGATGAGGCTGAGGTACTAGTTACTCCATACCAACACTAGATGAGGCTGAGGTACTAGTTACTCCATACCAACACTAGATGAGGCTGAGGTACTAGTTACTCCATACCAACACTAGATGAGGCTGAGGTACTAGTTACTCCATACCAACACTAGATGAGGATGAGGTACTACAGTTACTCCATACCAACACTAGATGAGGCTGAGGTACTAGTTAATCCATACCAAAACTAGATGAGGCTGAGGTACTACAGTTACTCCATACCAACACTAGATGAGGCTGAGGTACTAGTTACTCCATACCAACACTAGATGAGGCTGAGGTACTAGTTAATCCATACCAACACTAGATGAGGCTGAGGTACTAGTTACTCCATACCAACACTAGATGAGGTACTAGTTACTCCATACCAACACTAGATGATAGGCTGAGGTACTAGTTACTCCATACCAACACTAGATGAGGCTGAGGTACTAGTTACTCCATACCAACACTAGATGAGGCTGAGGTACTAGTTACTCCATACCAACACTAGATGAGGCTGAGGTACTAGTTACTCCATACCAACACTAGATGAGGCTGAGGTACTAGTTACTCCATACCAACACTAGATGAGGCTGAGGTACTAGTTACTCCATACCAACACTAGATGAGGTACTAGTTACTCCATACCAACACTAGATGAGGCTGAGGTACTAGTTACTCCATACCAACACTAGATGAGGTACTAGTTACTCCATACCAACACTAGATGAGGCTGAGGTACTAGTTACTCCATACCAACACTAGATGAGGCTGAGGTACTAGTTACTCCATACCAACACTAGATGAGGCTGAGGTACTAGTTACTCCATACCAACACTAGATGAGGCTGTTAGATGAGGCTGAGGTACTAGTTACTCCATACCAACACTAGATGAGGCTGAGGTACTAGTTACTCCATACCAACACTAGATGAGGCTGAGGTACTAGTTACTCCATACCAACACTAGATGAGGCTGAGGTACTAGTTAATCCATACCAACACTAGATGAGGCTGAGGTACTAGTTACTCCATACCAACACTAGATGAGGCTGAGGTACTAGTTAATCCATACCAACACTAGATGAGGCTGAGGTACTAGTTACTCCATACCAACACTAGATGAGGCTGAGGTACTATTACCCATACCAACACTAGATGAGGCTGAGGTACTAGTTACTCCATACCAACACTAGATGAGGCTGAGGTACTAGTTACTCCATACCAACACTAGATGAGGCTGAGGTACTACAGTTACTCCATACCAACACTAGATGAGGCTGAGGTACTACAGTTACTCCATACCAACACTAGATGAGGTACTAGTTACTCCATACCAACACTAGACGAGGCTGAGGTACTAGTTACTCCACACCAACACTAGACGAGGCTGAGGTACTACAGTTACTCCATACCAACACTAGATGAGGTACTAGTTACTCCATACCAACACTAGATGAGGCTGAGGTACTACAGTTACTCCATACCAACACTAGATGAGGTACTAGTTACTCCATACCAACACTAGATGAGGCTGAGGTACTAGTTAATCCATACCAACACTAGATGAGGCTGAGGTACTAGTTACTCCATACCAACACTAGATGAGGCTGAGGTACTAGTTACTCCATACCAACACTAGACGAGGCTGAGGTACTAGTTACTCCATACCAACACTAGATGAGGCTGAGGTACTAGTTACTCCATACCAACACTAGATGAGGCTAAGGTACTAGTTAATACATACCAACGCTAGATGAGGATGAACGGAAACACCACCACACACAACTGAAATGTTCGGTCTGTTGAATATTTCATCAATGGATATCTTGGCTGAATGAAAAGGGACACACACACAATAATGGGAATTTATCAATTAATAACTTCACCATCCAAAGGGTGAGTAATAACTTCACCATCCAAAGGGTGATTAATAACTTCACCATCCAAAGGGTGAGTAATAACTTCACCATCCAAAGGGTGAGTAATAACTTCACCATCCTAACTTCCCCATCCAAAGGGTGAGTAATAACTTCACCATCCAAAGGGTGATTAATAACTTCACCATCCAAAGGGTGAGTAATAACTTCACCATCCAAAGGGTGAGTAATAACTTCACCATCTAAAGGGTGAGTAATAACTTCACCATCCAAAGGGTGAGTAATAACTTCACCATCTAAAGGGTGAGTAATAACTTCACCATCCAAAGGGTGAGTAATAACTTCACCATCCTAACTTCCCCATCCAAAGGGTGAGTAACAACTTCACCATCCAAAGGGTGAGTAATAACTTCACCATCCAAAGGGTGATTAATAACTTCACCATCCAAAGGGTGAGTAATAACTTCACCATCCAAAGGGTGAGTAATAACTTCACCATCTAAAGGGTGAGTAATAACTTCACCATCCAAAGGGTGAGTAATAACTTCACCATCCTAACTTCCCCATCCAAAGGGTGAGTAATAACTTCACCATCCAAAGGGTGAGTAATAACTTCACCATCCAAAGGGTGAGTAATAACTTCACCATCCAAAGGGTGATTAATAACTTCACCATCCAAAGGGTGAGTAATAACTTCACCATCCAAAGGGTGAGTAATAACTTCACCATCCTAACTTCACCATCCAAAGGGTGAGTAATAACTTCACCACCCAAAGGGTGAGTAATAACTTCACCATCTAAAGGGTGAGTAATAACTTCACCATCCAAAGGGTGAGTAATAACTTCACCATCCAAAGGGTGATTAATAACTTCACCATCCAAAGGGTGAGTAATAACTTCACCATCCAAAGGGTGAGTAATAACTTCACCATCCAAAGGGTGAGTAATAACTTCACCATCCAAAGGGTGAGTAACAACTTCACCATCCAAAGGGTGAGTTAATTCACCATCAAAGGGTGAGTAACACCATCCAAAGGGTGAGTAATAACTTCACCATCCAAAGGGTGAGTAATAACTTCACCATCCAAAGGGTGAGTAATAACTTCACCATCCAAAGGGTGAGTAATAACTTCACCATCCAAAGGGTGAGTAATAAACCATCCAACTTCACCATCCAAAGGGTGAGTAATAACTTCACCATCCAAAGGGTGAGTAATAACTTCACCATCCAAAGGGTGAGTAATAACTTCACCATCCAAAGGGTGAGTAACAACTTCACCATCCAAAGGGTGATTAATAACTTCACCATCCAAAGGGTGAGTAATAACTTCACCATCCAAAGGGTGAGTAATAACTTCACCATCCAAAGGGTGAGTAACAACTTCACCATCCAAAGGGTGAGTAATAACTTCACCATCCAAAGGGTGAGTAATAACTTCACCATCCAAAGGGTGAGTAATAACTTCACCATCCAAAGGGTGAGTAATAACTTCACCATCCAAAGGGTGAGTAATAACTTCACCATCTAAAGGGTGAGTAATAACTTCACCATCCAAAGGGTGAGTAATAACTTCACCGTGCTTAAAGAGATATTCAACTGAGGGACGTTACAGACAATTGTATGTGTGGAGTACAGAGATTATTTATTTTAATGACTACCTCATGTTAAACACTATTATCACACACAGTGTGAGTCCCTGATGGGGTACAGAGATTATTTATTTTAATGACTACCTCATGTTAAACACTATTATCATTTACATTTACATTTACATTTAAGTCATTTATCACACACAGTGTGAGTCCCTGATGTGACTAAAAATTGTTTTACTCTTGAACTCTTGATGCTTATTCTAGGTCCCCAAAAACAAAGAGATCTTCTTTTGAATCTGACAATTAATCTTAATGGTTGTACAGTCGTCTCAAATAAAACTGTGAAGGACCTCGGCGTTACTCTGGACCCTGATCTCTCTTTTGAAGACCATTTCAAGGACAGCTTTTTTCCATCTAAGTAACATTGCAAAAATCAGAAATTTTCTGTCCAAAAATGATGCTACTTTCCGGCTACCCGGATAAAGCACTAAATAAACTTCAGTTAGTGCTAAATACAGCTGCTAGAATCCTGACTAGAACCAACATTTTTTATCATATTACTCCAGTGCTAGCCTCCCTACACTGGCTTCCTGTCAAAGCAAGGGCTGATTTCAAGGTTTTACTGCTAACCTACAAAGCATTACATGGGCTTGCTCCTACCTATCTCTCTGATTTGGTCCTGCCATACATACCTACACGTACGCTACGGTCACAAGACGCAGGCCTCCTTATTATCCCTAGAATTTCTAAGCAAACAGCTGGAGGCAGGGCTTTCTCCTATAGAGCTCCATTTTCATGGAATGATCTGCCTACCCATGTCAGAGACGCAAACTCGGTCTCAACCTTTAAGTCTTTACTGAAGACTCATCTCTTCAGTGGGTCATATGATTGAGTGTAGTCTGGCCCAGGAGTGGGAAGGTGAACGGAAAGGCTCTGGAGCAACGAACCGCCCTTGCTGTCTCTGCCTGGCCGGTTCCCCCTTTCCACTGGGATTATCTGCCTCTAAACCCTTTTACAGGGGCTGAGTCACTGGCTTACTGGGGCTCTCTCATGCCGTCCCTGGAAGGGGTGAGTCACCTGAGTGGGTTGATTCACTGATGTGGTCATTCTGTCTGGGTTGGTGCCCCCCCTTGGGTTGCGCCATGGCGGAGGTCTTTGTGGGCTATACTCAGCCTTGTCTCAGGATGGTAAGTTGGTGGTTGAAGATATCCCTCTAGTGGTGTGGGGGCTGTGCTTTGGCAAAGTGGGTGGGGTTATATCCTTCCTGTTTGGCCCTTCCGGGGGTGTCCTCGGATGGGGCCACAGTATCTCCTGACCCCTCCTGTCTCAGCCTCCAGTATTTATGCTGCAGTAGTTTATGTGTCGGGGGCTAGGGTCAGTTTGTTATATCTGGAGTACTTCTCCTGTCCTATTCGGTTTCCTGTGTGAATATAAGTGTCTACCTGACACGATGACTCCTTGCTGTCCCCAGTCCACCTGACCGTGCTGCTGCTCCAGTTTCAACTGTTCTGCCTTATTATTATTCGACCATGCTGGTCATTTATGAACATTTGAACATCTTGGCCATGTTCTGTTATAATCTCCACCCGGCACAGCCAGAAGAGGACTGGCCCACCCCTCATAGCCTGGTTCCTCTCTAGGTTTCTTACTAGGTTTTGGCCTTTCTAGGGAGTTTTTCCTAGCCACCGTGCTTCTACACCTGCATTGCTTGCTGTTTGGGGTTTTAGGCTGGGTTTCTGTACAGCACTTTGAGATATCAGCTGATGTACGAAGGGCTTTATAAATACATTTGGTTGATTTGAACTTGCCATAACAACAAAGGGGTTGAATACTTATTGACTCAAGACATTTCAGCTTTTCCTTTTTTTTAATGAACTTGTTAAAAATGTAGACAAACATAATTCCACTTTGACATTATGGGGTATTGTGTGTCTGACCCAACATATAGTCATTATAAATTCAGACTGCAACAACAACAACATGTGGAATAGAGGGGTGTGAACCCCCTCCAGGAAGCGTGATGTCACGTAGTGTGAGTCTGGGGGTTACTACAGGATGGGGGAGGGGGTTACTACAGGATGGGGGGGGGGGTTACTACAGGATGGGGGAGGGGGTTACTACAGGATGGGGGGGTTACTACAGGATGGGGGAGGGGGTTACTACAGGATGGGGGAGGGGGTTACTACAGGATGGGGGAGGGGTTACTACAGGATGGGGGGGTTACTACAGGATGGGGGAGGGGGTTACTACAGGATTGGAGGGTTACTACAGGATGGGGAGGGGTTACTACAGGATGGGGGAGGGGTTACTACAGGATGGGGGGTTACTACAGGATGGGAGGGGTTACTACAGGATGGGGGAGGGGTTACTACAGGATGGGAGGGGGTTACTACAGGATGGGGGAGGGGTTACTACAGGATGGGGGAGGGGGTTACTACAGGATGGGGAGGGGTTACTACAGGATGGTGGAGGGGAGGGGTTACTACAGGATGGGGGGAGGGGGTTACTACAGGATGGGGGGTTACTACAGGATGGGGGGGGTTACTACAGGATGGGGGAGGGGTTACTACAGGATGGGGGGTTACTACAGGATGGGGGAGGGGGTTACTACAGGATGGGGGAGGGGTTACTACAGGATGGGGGGTTACTACAGGATGGGGGAGGGGGTTACTACAGGATGGGGGAGGGGTTACTACAGGATGGGGGGTTACTACAGGATGGGGGAGGGGGTTACTACAGGATGGGGGAGGGGGTTACTACAGGATGGGGGAGGGGGTTACTACAGGATGGGGGAGGGGTTACTACAGGATGGGGGAGGGGTTACTACAGGATGGGGAGGGGGTTACTACAGGATGGTGGAGGGGGAGGGGTTACTACAGGATGGGGGAGGGGTTACTACAGGATGGGGGGGTTACTACAGGATGGGGGGGTTACTACAGGATGGGGGAGGGGTTACTACAGGATGGTGGAGGGGGGAGGGGGTTACTACAGGATGGGGGAGGGGTTACTACAGGATGGGGGGGGGTTACTACAGGATGGGGGGGTTACTACAGGATGGGGGAGGGGGTTACTACAGGATGGTGTGGGGGGGTTACTACAGGATGGAGGTGGGGGTTACTACAGGATGGGGGATGGGGTTACTACAGGATGGGGGAGGGGGTTACTACAGGATGGTGAGGGGGTTACTACAGGATGGTGAGGGGTTACTACAGGATGGGGAGGGGGTTACTACAGGATGGGGAGGGGGGTTACTACAGGATGGTGGAGGGGGAGGGGTTACTACAGGATGGTGAGGGGGGTTACTACAGGATGGTGGAGGGGGGAGGGGTTACTACAGGATGGTGAGGGGTTACTACAGGATGGGGAGGGGGTTACTACAGGATGGTGAGGGGGTTACTACAGGATGGTGGAGGGGTTACTACAGGATGGGGAGGGGGTTACTACAGGATGGGGGGGTTACTACAGGATGGTGGAGGGGTTACTACAGGATGGTGAGGGGGGTTACTACAGGATGGGGAGGGGGTTACTACAGGATGGGGAGGGGTTACTACAGGATGGGGGGTTACTACAGGATGGTGAGGGGTTTACTACAGGATGGGGAGGGGGTTACTACAGGATGGGGGGGGGTTACTACAGGATGGTGGAGGGGGTTACTACAGGATGGGGAGGGGTTACTACAGGATGGGGGGTTACTACAGGATGGTGGAGGGGTTACTACAGGATGGTGAGGGGGGTTACTACAGGATGGGGAGGGGGTTACTACAGGATGGGGAGGGGGTTACTACAGGATGGGGGGTTACTACAGGATGGTGAGGGGTTTACTACAGGATGGTGAGGGGGGTTACTACAGGATGGGGAGAGAGTTACGGGGGGAGGGGGTTACTACAGGATGGGGAGAGAGTTACGGAGGGGGGTTACTACAGGATGGGGAGAGTTTGTGGGGGGGGGGACCAACCAGATGGTGAGAGAGTTTGTGGGGGGGACCAACCAGATGGTGAGAGAGTTTGTGGGGGGACCAACCAGATGGTGAGAGAGTTTGTGGGGGGACCAACCAGATGGTGAGAGAGTTTGTGGGGGGACCAACCAAATGGTGAGAGAGTTTGTGGGGGGACCAACCAGATGGTTAGAAAGTTTGTGGGGGGGGGGGGGACCAACCAGATGGTGAGAGAGTCTGTGGGGGGACCAACCAGATGGTAGGAGAGTCTGTGGGGGGGGACCAACCAGATGGTGAAAGAGTTTGTGGGGGGGACCAACCAGATGGTGAGAGAGTTTGTGGGGGGGACCAACCAGATGGTGAGAGAGTTTGTGGGGGGGACCAACCAGATGGTGAAAGAGTTTGTGGGGGGGACCAACCAGATGGTGAGAGAGTCTGTGGGGGGGGACCAACCAGATGGTGAGAGAGTCTGTGTGTGTGGGGGGGGTTCGTTGTCATCACTCTCCTGGAGCAGATTAATGGTTAAATGTACTGTTAAAATGACATTTTTGTCTTAATTTTTTTTTTTACAAATTGACAAAACATCTTTAGAGGAAAAACCAACCAGTCAGTTTGTGTTAAACATCATCATCATCAGAGTGTCTTCTGAACGCTTCATAGTCCAGCTGTAAGGATCCTTAAGGAGCTTCACGTTACGACCTCACTACGACAGCTGACATAACAGCCGTTCATAAATAAAATACCCAGAGTTCAGTCTGGCGAGTCCATCTGAGTGCACGACCTCTTAACCCCTGGCCAGTCTCTTGTTGCCATGGTATCAGCCAGTCAATTGTGTGTGTGTGTGTGTGTGTGTGTGTGTGTGTGTGTGTGTGTGTGTGTGTGTGTGTGTGTGTGTGTGTGTGTGTGTGTGTGTGTGTGTGTGTGTGTGTGTGTGTGTGTGTGTGTGTGTGTGTGTGTCAGTCGATGCGGTTTCCACAGATAGTGAAGCGGTCGATCTCCAATAGGTCTTTCTTGGGGGCGGGGTTTCTATGTTTAAGCCCCTCTCCTTCCTCTCCCGTTGCCGCGGAGATGTCCTTGTCGCCGTCCTCGCCGTCGGGCGTGGTCAGGAAGTGATCGTCTGATTGGCTGGTTGGCAGAGTGGAGGCGGGACTCTCTTGCTGGTGGTTGGTTGGCTGACAAGTGACTGACGCTGAAGACACGACCCCATCTTCTACGATTGGCTCACCTTGTGGGGTGGGGTTAGCAACCGTTGGCATGGAGATTCTATTTTTCTTTATTTAAACGGTTCTGAACAACAATGATATTTTATGTCAGGAAGAGAGACGAGAACAATCAGCAGGGAGGAGGATGGGGGAGGAGGGAGTGGTGTGTTACCTGGCGGGGTGGTGTGTGTTACCTGGGGGGGTGGTGTGTGTTACCTGGAGGGGTGGTGTGTTACCTGGAGGGGTGGTGTGTTACCTGGAGGGGTGGTGTGTTACCTGGAGGGGTGGTGTGTTACCTGGAGGGGTGGTGTGTTACCTGGAGGGGTGGTGTGTGTTACCTGGAGGGGTGGTGTGTTACCTGGAGGGGTGGTGTGTGTTACCTGGAGGGGTGGTGTGTGTTACCTGGAGGGGTGGTGTGTGTTACCTGGAGGGGTGGTGTGTGTTACCTGGAGGGGTGGTGTGTTACCTGGAGGGGTGGTGTGTGTGTTACCTGGAGGGGTGGTGTGTGTTACCTGGGGGGGTGGTGTGTTACCTGGAGGGGTGGTGTGTTACCTGGAGGGGTGGTGTGTTACCTGGAGGGGTGGTGTGTGTGTTACCTGGAGGGGTGGTGTGTGTGTTACCTGGAGGGGTGGTGTGTGTGTTACCTGGAGGGGTGGTGTGTTACCTGGAGGGGTGGTGTGTGTGTTACCTGGGGGGTGGTGTGTGTGTTACCTGGGGGGTGGTGTGTGTGTTACCTGGAGGGGTGGTGTGTGTGTTACCTGGAGGGGTGGTGTGTGTGTTACCTGGAGGGGTGGTGTGTGTGTTACCTGGAGGGGTGGTGTGTGTTACCTGGAGGGGTGGTGTGTGTTACCTGGAGGGGTGGTGTGTGTTACCTGGAGGGGTGGTGTGTGTTACCTGGAGGGGTGGTGTGTTACCTGGAGGGGTGGTGTGTGTGTTACCTGGAGGGGTGGTGTGTGTGTGTTACCTGGAGGGGTGGTGTGTTACCTGGAGGGGTGGTGTGTTACCTGGAGGGGTGGTGTGTGTGTTACCTGGGGGGTGGTGTGTGTGTTACCTGGGGGGTGGTGTGTGTGTGTTACCTGGAGGGGTGGTGTGTGTTACCTGGAGGGGTGGTGTGTGTTACCTGGAGGGGTGGTGTGTGTGTGTTACCTGGAGGGGTGGTGTGTGTGTGTTACCTGGAGGGGTGGTGTGTGTGTTACCTGGAGGGGTGGTGTGTGTGTTACCTGGAGGGGTGGTGTGTGTGTTACCTGGAGGGGTGGTGTGTGTTACCTGGAGGGGTGGTGTGTGTTACCTGGAGGGGTGGTGTGTGTGTTACCTGGAGGGGTGGTGTGTGTGTGTTACCTGGAGGGGTGGTGTGTGTGTGTTACCTGGAGGGGTGGTGTGTGTGTGTTACCTGGAGGGGTGGTGTGTGTTACCTGGAGGGGTGGTGTGTGTGTTACCTGGAGGGGTGGTGTGTGTGTTACCTGGAGGGGTGGTGTGTGTTACCTGGAGGGGTGGTGTGTGTGTTACCTGGAGGGGTGGTGTGTGTGTTACCTGGAGGGGTGGTGTGTGTGTTACCTGGAGGGGTGGTGTGTGTTACCTGGAGGGGTGGTGTGTGTTACCTGGAGGGGTGGTGTGTGTTACCTGGAGGGGTGGTGTGTGTTACCTGGAGGGGTGGTGTGTGTGTTACCTGGAGGGGTGGTGTGTGTTACCTGGAGGGGTGGTGTGTGTTACCTGGAGGGGTGGTGTGTGTTACCTGGAGGGGTGGTGTGTGTTACCTGGAGGGGTGGTGTGTGTTACCTGGAGGGGTGGTGTGTGTTACCTGGAGGGGTGGTGTGTGTGTTACCTGGAGGGGTGGTGTGTGTTACCTGGAGGGGTGGTGTGTGTGTTACCTGGAGGGGTGGTGTGTGTGTTACCTGGAGGGGTGGTGTGTGTTACCTGGAGGGGTGGTGTGTTACCTGGAGGGGTGGTGTGTTTACCTGGAGGGGTGGTGTGTGTTACCTGGAGGGGTGGTGTGTGTTACCTGGAGGGGTGGTGTGTGTTACCTGGAGGGGTGGTGTGTGTGTTACCTGGAGGGGTGGTGTGTGTTACCTGGAGGGGTGGTGTGTGTTACCTGGAGGGGTGGTGTGTGTTACCTGGAGGGGTGGTGTGTTACCTGGAGGGGTGGTGTGTGTTACCTGGAGGGGTGGTGTGTTACCTGGAGGGGTGGTGTGTGTTACCTGGAGGGGTGGTGTGTGTTACCTGGAGGGGTGGTGTGTGTTACCTGGAGGGGTGGTGTGTGTTACCTGGAGGGGTGGTGTGTTACCTGGAGGGGTGGTGTGTGTGTTACCTGGAGGGGTGGTGTGTGTGTTACCTGGAGGGGTGTGGTGTGTGTGTTACCTGGAGGGGTGGTGTGTTACCTGGAGGGGTGGTGTGTGTTACCTGGGGGGGTGGTGTGTGTGTTACCTGGAGGGGTGGTGTGTGTTACCTGGAGGGGTGGTGTGTGTTACCTGGAGGGGTGGTGTGTGTGTTACCTGGAGGGGTGGTGTGTGTGTTACCTGGAGGGGTGGTGTGTGTGTTACCTGGAGGGGTGGTGTGTGTGTTACCTGGAGGGGTGGTGTGTGTTACCTGGAGGGGTGGTGTGTGTTACCTGGAGGGGTGGTGTGTGTTACCTGGAGGGGTGGTGTGTGTGTTACCTGGAGGGGTGGTGTGTGTGTTACCTGGAGGGGTGGTGTGTGTGTTACCTGGAGGGGTGGTGTGTGTGTTACCTGGAGGGGTGGTGTGTGTGGGTCTGTGTGCTCTAGAGTTGGAGCGGCTGGAGGCAGCAGAGGGGGGAGACTGGAACAGCTTCTCCTCCATATTGGCTTCTTTGACGAACACACAGGAAGTCCCCAGCAACACAATACTGTTCAGTACCTTCAGAGAGATCATCCTACACACACACACACACACACACACACACACACACACACACACACACACACACACACACACACACACACACACACACACACACACACACACACACACACACACACACACATAGTTAAAGACCCCATCATCCCAGAGCTGGACAACAGACCCCATCAGACCAGAGCTGGACAACAGACCCCATCAGACCAGAGCTGGACAACAGACCCCATCAGACCAGAGCTGGACAACAGACCCCATCAGACCAGAGCTGGACAACAGACCCCATCAGACCAGAGCTGGACAACAGACCCCATCAGACCAGAGCTGGACAACAGACCCCATCAGACCAGAGCTGGACAACAGACCCCATCAGACCAGAGCTGGACAACAGACCCCATCAGACCAGAGCTGGACAACAGACCCCATCAGACCAGAGCTGGACAACAGACCCCATCAGACCAGAGCTGGACAACAGACCCCATCAGACCAGAGCTGGACAACAGACCCCATCAGACCAGAGCTGGACAACAGACCCCATCATACCAGAGCTGGACAACAGACCCCATCAGACCAGAGCTGGACAACAGACCCCATCAGACCAGAGCTGGACAACAGACCCCATCAGACCAGAGCTGGACAACAGACCCCATCAGACCAGAGCTGGACAACAGACCCCATCATACCAGAGCTGGGTGATACGGACAACAGACCCCATCAGACCAGAGCTGGACAACAGACCCCATCAGACCAGAGCTGGACAACAGACCCCATCAGACCAGAGCTGGACAACAGACCCCATCAGACCAGAGCTGGACAAAATACACACCACCAGAAATTGACCCATTTTGCTCGACAACGATAAATACAAGATTTCATTTTTTATTTAATTTTCACCTCAAATGGCGTCCTCATCTTAGTGACATACTGTCCTCATCTTAGTGACATACTGCAGATAGAGAGAGGTTTAATTTCCTCAGTAGAGTTGAGAAATACCTCTCTTCCTTCACGAGGCCCACCTGATATTGGACAGAAGTGGTCGTTTAGGACCCTAGGGGCCACTAGGGGGCCTTTTAAAATGGTGTTTTACCCCCAGGTAGAAGAGAAGACATCTTACCCCCAGGTAAAAGAGAAGACATCTTACCCCCAGGTAGAAGAGAAGACATCTTACCCCAGGTAGAATAGAAGACATCTTACCCCCAGGTAGAAGAGAAGGTGTCTTACCCCCAGGTAGAAGAGAAGGTGTCTTACCCCCAGGTAGAAGAGAAGGTGTCTTACCCCCAGGTAGAAGAGAAGGTGTCTTACCCCCAGGTAGAAGAGAAGATGTCTTAACCCCAGGTAGAAGAGAAGACGTCTTACCCCCAGGTAGAAGAGAAGGTGTCTTACCCCCAGGTAGAAGAGAAGACGTCTTACCCCAGGTAGAATAGAAGACATCTTACCCCCAGTTAGAAGAGAAGGTGTCTTACCCCCAGGTAGAAGAGAAGGTGTCTTACCCCCAGGTAGAAGAGAAGGTGTCTTACCCCCAGGTAGAAGAGAAGGTGTCTTAACCCCAGGTAGAATAGAAGACATCTTACCCCCAGGTAGAAGAGAAGACATCTTACCCCAGGTAGAAGAGGTGTCTTAACCCCAGGTAGAAGAGAAGACATCTTACCCCAGGTAGAAGAGAAGACATCTTACCCCAGGTAGAAGAGAAGACATCTTACCCCAGGTAGAAGAGAAGACATCTTACCCCAGGTAGAAGAGAAGACATCTTACCCCAGGTAGAAGAGAAGACATCTTACCCCAGGTAGAAGAGAAGAACACACATGAAGGAGAGAGATCCCTGGATCTTCACTGAGCTGGTCACCACCCTGATCAACTGAAACAGACACACACACACCAATATCCCTGTCAATAATAACCCTGTCTCCTCACCCAGACCTGGGATCAATATCAGCCTAATCAATAATAACCCTGTCTCCTCCCCCAGAACTGGGTTCAATATCAGCCTAATCAATAATAACCCTGTCTCCTCCCCCAGACCTGGGTTCAATATCAACACCAGCCTAATCAATAATAACCCTGTCTCCTCCCTGCAGACCCACCCTTAATGAGCTGTAATACTAGTTGAAACCAGGCCTGCAGACCCAGCCTTAAAGAGCTGTAATACTAGTTGAACCCAGGTCTGTAGACCCACCCTTAAAGAGCTGTAATACTAGTTGAACCCAGGTCTGCAGACCCAGCCTTAAAGAGCTGTAATACTAGTTGAACCCAGGCCTGCAGACCCAGCCTTAAAGAGCTGTAATACTAGTTGAACCCAGGCCTGCAGACCCAGCCTTAAATAGCTCTAATACTAGTTGAACTCAGGCCTGTAGACCCAGCCTTAAAGAGCTGTAATACTAGTTGAACCCAGGCCTGCAGACCCAGCCTTAAAGAGCTGTAATACTAGTTGAACCCAGGTCTGTAGACCCACCCTTAAAGAGCTGTAATACTAGTTGAACCCAGGTCTGCAGACCCAGCCTTAAAGAGCTGTAATACTAGTTGAACCCAGGCAGACCCAGCCTTAAAGAGCTGTAATACTAGTTGAACCCAGGCAGACCCAGCCTTAAAGAGCTGTAATACTAGTTGAACCCAGGCAGACCCAGCCAGTCTCTTACCAGCAGAGCTAAAGGCAGTGGAATGAAGCCCATTCTCCTGGAGACTGAGTCACTGTAGTCTGTATAGGCCTGGTAAACAAACACACACCATATGAACAATGACCAACTCATCAGTAAATCAATACAATATATTCAATTATCAATAATCATCGTCATCATCAATATTCATGTTTAAATCTTACGTTTTTCTGTCTGCTGCTGACGAGGTCAAACGCCAGGCTGGCGCGGTACTCCCAGTAGACCTGATGACATGGATGAGGTAAACAGATGAGCTCTAATATATCGGCACCCTGGATGAGGTAAACAGATGAGCTCTAATATATCGGCACCCTGGATGAGGTAAACAGATGAGCTCTAATATATCGGCACCATGGATGAGGTAAACAGATGAGCTCTAATATATCGGCACCCTGGATGAGGTAAACAGATGAGCTCTAATATATCGGCACCCTGGATGTGGTAAACAGATGAGCTCTAATATATCGGCACCCTGGATGAGGTAAACAGATGAGCTCTAATATATCGGCACCCTGGATGAGGTAAACAGATGAGCTCTAATATATCGGCACCCTGGATGAGGTAAACAGATGAGCTCTAATATATCGGCACCCTGGATGAGGTAAACAGATGAGCTCTAATATATCGGCACCCTGGATGAGGTAAACAGATGAGCTCTAATATATCGGCACCCTGGATGAGGTAAACAGATGAGCTCTAATATATCGGCACCCTGGATGAGGTAAACAGATGAGCTCTAATATATCGGCACCCTGGATGAGGTAAACAGATGAGCTCTAATATATCGGCACCCTGGATGAGGTAAACAGATGAGCTCTAATATATCGGCACCCTGGATGAGGTAAACAGATGAGCTCTAATATATCGGCACCCTGGATGAGGTAAACAGATGAGCTCTAATATATCGGCACCCTGGATGAGGTAAACAGATGAGCTCTAATATATCGGCACCCTGGATGAGGTAAACAGATGAGCTCTAATATATTGGCACCCTGGATGAGGTAAACAGATGAGCTCTAATATATTGGCACCCTGGATGAGGTAAACAGATGAGCTCTAATATATCGGCACCCTGGATGTGGTAAACAGATGAGCTCTAATATATCGGCACCCTGGATGAGGTAAACAGATGAGCTCTAATATATCGGCACCCTGGATGAGGTAAACAGATGAGCTCTAATATATCGGCACCCTGGATGTGGTAAACAGATGAGCTCTAATATATCGGCACCCTGGATGAGGTAAACAGATGAGCTCTAATATATCGGCACCCTGGATGAGGTAAACAGATGAGCTCTAATATATCTGACTGAATGTTTATTTTAACCCAGCTGTCACGATCGTCTAATGAATTAAGGCGCATCGTGAAAGGATTTCCACGTTTTTATTAAATGAAACTCACAAAATCACAGGCATCAACACAAAAAACAAGATCCCACAAAAACCCAGTGGGGAAAATGGCTGCCTAAATATGATCCCCAATCAGAGACAACGATAGACAGCTGCTTCTGATTAGGAACCATACCAGGCCAACACAAAAACTAGAGTAACCACCCTAGTCACCTAACCAAATGACAGAATAAAAGGCTCTCTAAGGTCAGGGCGTGACACCTGTAGACACACCCCCAGGAGAGGACGGGGGGAGGGACGGACGGACACTTACGTCTGCAGTGATGTCGTTATACTAACCCTAAACCACACCCCCAGGAGAGGACGGAGGGAGGGAGGGAGGGAGACTTACGTCTACAGTGATGTCGTTATACTAACCCTAAACCCCACCCCCAGGAGAGGACTGAGGGAGGGAGGGAGGGAGGGGGGGAAACTTACGTCTGCAGTGATGTCGTTATACTAACCCTAAACCCCACCCCCAGGAGAGGACGGGGGGAGGGACGGACGGACACTTACGTCTACAGTGATGTCGTTATACTAACCCTAAACCCCACCCCCAGGAGAGGACTGAGGGAGGGAGGGAGGGAGGGAGGGAGGGAGGGGGGAAACTTACGTCTGCAGTGATGTCGTTATACTAACCCTAAACCCCACCCCCAGGAGAGGTGTGAGGGAGGGAGGGAGACTTACGTCTACAGTGATGTCGTTATACTAACCCTAAACCCCACCCCCAGGAGAGGACGGACGGAGGGAGGGAGGGAGGGACACTTACGTCTACAGTGATGTCGTTATACTAACCCTAAACCACACCCCCAGGAGAGGACGGAGGGAGGGAGGGAGGGAGACTTACGTCTACAGTGATGTCGTTATACTAACCCTAAACCCCACCCCCAGGAGAGGACGGACGGAGGGAGGGAGGGAGACTTACGTCTACAGTGATGTCGTTATACTAACCCTAAACCACACCCCCAGGAGAGGTGTGAGGGAGGGAGGGAGGGACACTTACGTCTACAGTGATGTCGTTATACTAACCCTAAACCACACCCCCAGGAGAGGTGTGAGGGAGGGAGGGAGGGACACTTACGTCTACAGTGATGTCGTTATACTAACCCTAAACCACACCCCCAGGAGAGGACGGAGTGAGGGAGGGAGGGAGGGACGGAGGGAGGGACACTTACGTCTACAGTGATGTCGTTATACTAACCCTAAACCACACCCCCAGGAGAGGACGGAGGGAGGGAGGGACGGAGGGAGGGAGACTTACGTCTACAGTGATGTCGTTATACTAAGCCTAAACCCCACCCCCAGGAGAGGACGGAGGGAGGGAGGGAGGGAGGGAGGGAGGGAGGGAGGGAGGGAGGGACACTTACGTCTACAGTGATGTCGTTATACTAACCCTAAACCACACCCCCAGGAGAGGACGGAGGGAGGGACGGAGGGAGGGAGGGAGACTTACGTCTACAGTGATGTCGTTATACTAACCCTAAACCACACCCCCAGGAGAGGACGGAGGGAGGGAGGGAGGGAGACTTACGTCTACAGTGATGTCGTTATACTAACCCTAAACCACACCCCCAGGAGAGGACGGAGGGAGGGAGGGAGACTTACGTCTGCAGTGATGTCGTTATACTAACCCTAAACCACACCCCCAGGAGAGGACGGAGGGAGGGAGGGAGGGACGGAGACTTACGTCTACAGTGATGTCGTTATACTAACCCTAAACCACACCCCCAGGAGAGGACGGAGGGAGGGAGGGAGGGACGGAGACTTACGTCTACAGTGATGTCGTTATACTAACCCTAAACCCCACCCCCAGGAGAGGACGGAGGGAGGGAGGGAGGGAGGGACGGAGACTTACGTCTACAGTGATGTCGTTATACTAACCCTAAACCACACCCCCAGGAGAGGACGGACGGAGGGAGGGAGGGAGGGACGGAGACTTACGTCTACAGTGATGTCGTTATACTAACCCTAAACCACACCCCCAGGAGAGGACGGAGGGAGGGAGGGAGGGAGACTTACGTCTGCAGTGATGAAGTTATACTAACCCTAAACCACACCCCCAGGAGAGGACGGAGGGAGGGAGGGAGGGAGACTTACGTCTACAGTGATGTCATTATACTAACCCTAAACCACACCCCCAGGAGAGGACGGAGGGAGGGAGGGAGGGACGGAGACTTACGTCTACAGTGATGTCGTTATACTAACCCTAAACCCCACCCCCAGGAGAGGACGGAGGGAGGGAGGGAGGGAGACTTACGTCTGCAGTGATGTCGTTATACTAACCCTAAACCACACCCCCAGGAGAGGACGGAGGGAGGAAGGGAGACTTACGTCTACAGTAATGTCGTTATACTAACCCTAAACCACACCCCCAGGAGAGGACGGAGGGAGGGAGGGAGGGAGACTTACGTCTACAGTAATGTCGTTATACTAACCCTAAACCACACCCCCAGGAGAGGACGGAGGGAGGGAGGGAGGGAGGGAGACTTACGTCTGCAGTGATGTCGTTATACTAACCCTAAACCACACCCCCAGGAGAGGACGGAGGGAGGGAGGGAGGGAGGGAGACTTACGTCTACAGTGATGTCGTTATATTAACCCTAAACCCCACCCCCAGGAGAGGACGGAGGGAGGGAGGGAGGGAGACTTACGTCTACAGTGATGTCGTTATACTAACCCTAAACCCCACCCCCAGGAGAGGACGGAGGGAGGGAGGGAGGGAGGGAGGGACGGAGCGAGGGAGGGAGACTTACGTCTACAGTGATGTCGTTATACTAACCCTAAACCCCACCCCCAGGAGAGGACGGAGGGAGGGAGGGAGGGAGACTTACGTCTACAGTGATGTCGTTATACTAACCCTAAACCACACCCCCAGGAGAGGACGGAGGGAGGGAGGGAGACTTACGTCTACAGTGATGTCGTTATACTAACCCTAAACCCCACCCCCAGGAGAGGACGGAGGGAGGGAGGGAGACTTACGTCTACAGTGATGTCGTTATACTAACCCTAAACCCCACCCCCAGGAGAGGACGGAGGGAGGGAGGGAGACTTACGTCTACAGTGATGTCGTTATACTAACCCTAAACCCCACCCCCAGGAGAGGACGGAGGGAGGGAGGGAGGGAGACTTACGTCTACAGTGATGTCGTTATACTAACCCTAAACCACACCCCCAGGAGAGGACGGAGGGAGGGAGGGAGGGAGGGAGACTTACGTCTACAGTGATGTCGTTATACTAACCCTAAACCACACCCCCAGGAGAGGACGGAGGGAGGGAGGGAGGGAGACTTACGTCTACAGTGATGTCGTTATACTAACCCTAAACCACACCCCCAGGAGAGGACGGAGGGAGGGAGGGAGGGACACTTACGTCTGCAGTGATGTCGTTAAACTTGGTGATGAAGGCGTGCTTCACGACATCCACGGTAACCTCAGACGCTATCACCATGACGACGTCAGGAAACAGCACCCACAGGTGGTCTGTCATTAGAAATCACATCAAATCAAATTAACCGATCAGTACGTTATCAATACATCACTAATCAATAATGAAATCATCAGTATATTATCAATACAACACTAATCATTCATATTAACCGATCAGTACATTATCAATACAACACTAATCAATAATGAAATCATCAGTACATTATCAATACAACACTAATCATTCATATTAACCGATCAGTACATTATCAATACAACACTAATCATTCATATTAACCGATCAGTACATTATCAATACAACACTAATCATTCATATTAACCGATCAGTACATTATCAATACAACACTAATCATTCATATTAACCGATCAGTACATTATCAATACAACACTAATCATTCATATTAACCGATCAGTACATTATCAATACATCACTAATCATTCATATTAACCGATCAGGAAATGATCAGAACATTATTAATACATCACTACATCATACAACACTAATCATATTAACTAATCAATCAATAACATCAGCGATTGAAACATTTTCAATACAGACACCATTCATATTAACGATACATTATCAATACAACACTAATCATTCATATTAGGCCATCAGGTTTAGCCTTATCACCCTCTCATCTAGCCATTAATACTTCAGCGATTGAAACATTTTCAATACAGACACCCAGTCGATACCCAGCCTTATCACCCTCTCAGCTAGCCACCTTTAGCCTTATCACCCTCTCAGCCCACCTTTAGCCTTATCACCCTCTCAGCTAGCCACCTTAGCCTTATCACCCTCTCAGCTGGCCCACCCTCTCAGCTAGCCTTATCACCCTCTCAGCTAGCCACCTGGCCACCTTTAGCCTTATCACCCTCTCAGCTGGCCGCCTTTAGCCTTATCACCCTCTCAGCTAGCCACCTGACCCACCTTTAGCCTTATCACCCTCTCAGCTAGCCACCTTATCACCCTGGCCACCTTTAGCCTTATCACCCTCTCAGCTGGCCACCTTTAGCCTTATCACCCTCTCATCTAGCCACCTTTAGCCTTATCACCCTTATCAGCTAGCCACCTTTAGCCTTATCACCCTCTCAGCTAGCCACCCTTTAGCCTTATCACCCTCTCAGCTGGCCCACCTTTAGCCTTATCACCCTCTCAGCTAGCCCTTTAGCCTTATCACCCTCTCAGCTGGCCCCACCTTTAGCCTTATCACCCTCTCAGCTAGCCACCTGGCCCACCTTTAGCCTTATCACCCTCTCAGCTGGCCACCTTTAGCCTTATCACCCTCTCAGCTGGCCGCCTTTAGCCTTATCACCCTCTCAGATAGCCTTATCACCCTCTCAGCTATCCACCTGGCCCACCTTTAGCCTTATCACCCTCTCAGCTGGCCACCTTTAGCCTTATCACCCTCTCAGCTGGCCACCTGGCCCACCTTTAGCCTTATCACCCTCTCAGCTAGCCACCTGACCCACCTTTAGCCTTATCACCCTCTCAGCTAGCCACCTGGCCCACCTTTAGCCTTATCACCCTCTCAGCTAGCCACCTGGCCCACCTTTAGCCTTATCACCCTCTCAGCTGACCCACCTTTAGCCTTATCACCCTCTCAGCTGACCCACCTTTAGCCTTATCACCCTCTCAGCTAGCCGCCTGGCCCACCTTTAGCCTTATCACCCTCTCAGCTTGCAGCCTGGCCCACCTTTAGCCTTATCACCCTCTCAGCTGACCCACCTTTAGCCTTATCACCCTCTCAGCTAGCCGCCTGGCCCACCTTTAGCCTTATCACCCTCTCAGCTGGCCACCTGGCCACCTTTAGCCTTACCAATAGACCACCCTCTCAGCTAGCTACCTGGCCCACCTTTAGCCTTATCACCCTCTCAGCTAGCCACCTGGCCACCTTTAGCCTTATCACCCTCTCAGCTATCCACCTGGCCACCTTTAGCCTTATCACCCTCTCAGCTGGCCACCTTTAGCCTTATCACCCTCTCAGCTAGCTACCTGGCCCACCTTTAGCCTTATCACCCTCTCAGCTAGCTACCTGGCCACCTTTAGCCTTATCACCCTCTCAGCTATCCACCTGGCCCACCTTTAGCCTTATCACCCTCTCAGCTGGCCACCTTTAGCCTTATCACCCTCTCAGACCACCTTTAGCCTTATCACCCTCTCAGCTATCCACCTGGCCCACCTTTAGCCTTATCACCCTCTCAGCTGGCCACCTTTAGCCTTATCACCCTCTCAGCTGGCCACCTGACCTTTAGACAGACCTTTAGCCTTATCACCCTCTCAGCTACCACCTGGCCCACCTTTAGATCACCCTCTCAGAGCCACAGGCCCACCTTTAGCCTTATCACCCTCTCAGCTGACCCACCTTTAGCCTTATCACCCTCTCAGCTGACCCACCTTTAGAGCTAGCAGCCTTATCACCCTCTCAGCTTGCAGCCTGGCCCACCTTTAGCCTTATCACCCTCTCAGCTGACCCACCTTTAGCCTTATCACCCTCTCAGCTAGCCGCCTGGCCCACCTTTAGCCTTATCACCCTCTCAGCTGGCCACCTGGCCACCTTTAGCCTTACCAATAGACCACCCTCTCAGCTAGCTACCTGGCCCACCTTTAGCCTTATCACCCTCTCAGCTAGCCACCTGGCCACCTTTAGCCTTATCACCCTCTCAGCTATCCACCTGGCCAGTGCCTTAACCCTCTCAGCTGGCCACCTTTAGCCTTATCACCCTCTCAGCTAGCTACCTGGCCCACCTTTAGCCTTATCACCCTCTCAGCTAGCTACCTGGCCACCTTTAGCCTTATCACCCTCTCAGCTATCCACCTGGCCCACCTTTAGCCTTATCACCCTCTCAGCTGGCCACCTTTAGCCTTATCACCCTCTCAGCTGGCCACCTTTAGCCTTATCACCCTCTCAGCTATCCACCTGGCCCACCTTTAGCCTTATCACCCTCTCAGCTGGCCACCTTTAGCCTTATCACCCTCTCAGGGCCACCTGGCCCACCTTTAGCCTTATCACCTCAGCTAGCCACCTGACCCACCTTTAGCCTTATCACCCTCTCAGCTAGCCACCTGGCCCACCTTTAGCCTTATCACCCTCTCAGCTAGCCACCTGGCCCACCTTTAGCCTTATCACCCTCTCAGCTGACCCACCTTTAGCCTTATCACCCTCTCAGCTGACCCACCTTTAGCCTTATCACCCTCTCAGCTAGCCGCCTGGCGCACCTTTAGATCACCCTCTCAGCTTGCAGCCTGGCCCACCTTTAGCCTTATCACCCTCTCAGCTGACCCACCTTTAGCCTTATCACCCTCTCAGCTAGCCGCCTGGCCCACCTTTAGCCTTATCACCCTCTCAGCTGGCCACCTGGCCACCTTTAGCCTTACCAATAGACCACCCTCTCAGCTAGCTACCTGGCCCACCTTTAGCCTTATCACCCTCTCAGCTAGCCACCTGGCCACCTTTAGCCTTATCACCCTCTCAGCTATCCACCTGGCCACCTTTAGCCTTATCACCCTCAGCTGGCCACCTTTAGCCTTATCACCCTCTCAGCTAGCTACCTGGCCCACCTTTAGCCTTATCACCCTCTCAGCTAGCTACCTGGCCACCTTTAGCCTTATCACCCTCTCAGCTATCCACCTGGCCCACCTTTAGCCTTATCACCCTCTCAGCTGGCCACCTTTAGCCTTATCACCCTCTCAGCTGGCCACCTTTAGCCTTATCACCCTCTCAGAGATGGGGGAGAATAGCCTTATCACCCTCTCAGCTGGCCACCTTTAGCCTTATCACCCTCTCAGCTGGCCACCTTTAGCCAGGGAGAGAGAGCCAGCCAGCCAGCCAGCCAATAGACAGAGACAGACAGACAGACAGACAGACAGACAGACAGACAGACAGACAGACAGACAGACAGACAGACAGACAGACAGACAGACAGACAGTAGTTACCAGGATTCCATGAGAACTGCTCCATGTTCCGTAGACAGACAATGAGTAACAGAACATAGTTAGTGAACCTCTCCTTTATGTCTGTGGAGAGAGAGAGGGAGGAGGGGATAGAGAGAGAAGGGGAGAGAGAGAAAGAGAGAGATGGGGGAGGAGGGGAGAGGAGATGTAATAGGTGGGGTGATGGAATGAAAGAGATGGGGGAGAATAGGAGAGAGGGGGGTGATAGAGGGAGAGAGAGAGAGCGAGAATAGGAGAGAGAGGGTGGGGTGATGGAATGAAAGAGATGGGGGGAGAATAAGAGAGAGGGGGTGATAGAGGGAGAGAGAGAGAGCGAGAATAGGAGAGAGAGGGTGGGGTGATGGAATGAAAGAGATGGGGGAGAATAAGAGAGAGGGGGGTGATAGAGGGAGAGAGCGAGAATAGAGAGAGAGGGAGGGAGGGCGGGTGGGTGGGGCGATAGAGGGAGAGGGGGGAAGAGGGGTGGGGTGATAGAGAGAGGGGAAGAGGGGAGAGAAGAGCAGAATTACTGTTATATTTACCTCAATAACAACACAGGTGGAATAAAAATGTTTTAATGTCAGAATATGACCACCAGGGTTAGAGAGGTCAGGGGTCAGAGAGAGGCGCCAAGGGGTCAGAGAGAGGCGCCAAGGGGTCAGAGGTCAGGGGTAGTTATACTCACCACTGTTAGACATCTGAAAGAGGTTGTTAGAGGTCAGAGGTTAGAGGTCAAGGGTAGTTAGGTCTGAGAGGTTGTTAGAGGTCAAGGGTTAGAGGTCAGGGGTTTATACTCACCACTGTTAGACATCTGAAAGAGGTTGTTAGAGGTCAAGGGTTAGAGGTCAGGGGTAGTTATACTCACCACTGTTAGACATCTGAAAGAGGTTGTTCTTCTCAAACTTCTTAAACACACTTCCTTTGATCTCCACGAACTACAGAGAAACACAACAGTCACTGATCTGGGTGGGTGTCTCAGTGTGTGTGTGTGTGTGTGTGTGTGTGTGTGTGTGTGTGTGTGTGTGTGTGTGTGTGTGTGTGTGTGTGTGTGTGTGTGTGTGTGTGTGTGTGTGTGTGTGTGTGTGTGTGTGTGTGTCTCAGTGTGTGTGTGTCTCAGTGTGTGTGTGTCTCAGTGTGTGTGTGTGTCTCAGTGTGTGTGTGTCTCAGTGTGTGTGTGTCTCAGTGTGTCTCAGTGTGTGTGTGTCTCAGTGTGTGTGTGTCTCAGTGTGTGTGTGTCTCAGTGTGTGTGTGTCTCAGTGTGTGTGTGTCTCAGTGTGTGTGTGTCTCAGTGTGTGTGTGTCTCAGTGTGTGTGTGTGTCTCAGTGTGTGTGTGTCTCAGTGTGTGTGTGTCTCAGTGTGTGTGTGTCTCAGTGTGTGTGTGTCTCAGTGTGTGTGTGTGTGTGTCTCAGTGTGTGTGTGTGTCTCAGTGTGTGTGTGTGTCTCAGTGTGTGTGTGTGTCTCAGTGTGTGTGTGTCTCAGTGTGTGTGTCTCAGTGTGTGTGTGTCTCAGTGTGTGTGTGTCTCAGTGTGTGTGTGTCTCAGTGTGTATGTGTGTGTGTGTCTCAGTGTGTGTGTGTGTGTGTGTGTGTGTGTCTCAGTGTGTGTGTGTGTGTGTGTGTGTGTCTCAGTGTGTGTGTGTGTGTGTGTGTGTGTGTGTGTCTCAGTGTGTGTCTCAGTGTGTGTGTGGACTCACGTTGTTTGACATCATGATGGTGAGGAGAGACTTGTTGTGAGAGTTGAAGGCAACGTTCAGGGTAGTGGCCTGGACCATGATGAGGATAGCATGAAGAACTGACACACACTCAGGAAAACAATCTGATAGACACACACACACACACACACACACACACACACACACACACACACACACACACACACACACACACACACACACACACACACACACACACACACACACACACACACACCCCCCATGAGGAAGTGAGGTACAACTCCTATACCGTCTCTCTTTAGGTTCAGTAAGGATACAGACAGGAAGTGGGTTACAACTACTATACAGTCTCTCTTTAGGTTCATTAAGTAAGGTACAGACAGGAAGTGGGTTACAACTCCTATACCGTCTCTCTTTAGGTTCAGTAAGTAAGGATACAGACAGGAAGTGGGTTACAACAACTATACCGTCTCTCTTTAGGTTCAGTAGGTAAGGATACAGACAGGAAGTGGGTTACAACTACTATACAGTCTCTCTTTAGGTTCAGTAGGTAAGGATACAGACAGGAAGTGGGTTACAACTACTATACAGTCTCTCTTTAGGTTCAGTAAGGATACAGACAGGAAGTGGGTTACAACTCCTATACCGTCTCTCTTTAGGTTCAGTAAGTAAGGATACAGACAGGAAGTGGGTTACAACTCCTATACCGTCTCTCTTTAGGTTCAGTAGGTAAGGATACAGACAGGAAGTGGGTTACAACTCCTATACCGTCTCTCTTTAGGTTCAGTAGGTAAGGATACAGACAGGAAGTGGGTTACAACAACTATACCGTCTCTCTTTAGGTTCAGTAGGTAAGGATACAGACAGGAAGTGGGTTACAACTACTATACAGTCTCTCTTTAGGTTCAGTAAGGATACAGACAGGAAGTGGGTTACAACTCCTATACCGTCTCTCTTTAGGTTCAGTAAGGAAACAGACAGGAAGTGGGTTACAACTCCTATACCGTCTCTCTTTAGGTTCAGTAAGTAAGGATACAGACAGGAAGTGAGAGACAACTCCTATACCGTCTCTCTTTAGGTTCAGTAAGGATACAGACAGGAAGTGAGAGACAACTACTATACCGTCATACAGACATATAGAACAGCCATGAGGAAGTGAGGAACCACTCCTAACTGAGCTCTCTTCTTCTCTTTAGGTTGAGTAAGGATACAGACAGGAAGTGGGTTACAACTACTATACCGTCTCTCTTTAGGTTCAGTAAGGATACAGACAGGAAGTGAGGAACAACTCCTAACTGAGCTCTCCTCTTCTCTTTAGGTTCAGTAAGGATACAGACAGGAAGTGAGGAACCACTCCTATATGAGCTCTCTTCTTCTCTTTAGGTTCAGTAAGGATACAGACATATAGAACAGCCATGAGGAAGTGAGGAACCACTCCTATATGAGCTCTCTTCTTCTCTTTAGGTTCAGTAAGGATACAGACAGGAAGTGAGGTACAACTCCTACACCGTCTCTCTTTAGGTTCAGTAAGGATACAGACAGGAAGTGAGGAACAACTCCTAACTGAGCTCTTCTTCTCTTTAGGTTCAGTAAGGATACAGACAGGAAGTGAGGAACAACTCCTAACTGAGCTCTTCTTCTCTTTAGGTTCAGTAAGGATACAGACAGGAAGTGAGGAACAACTCCTAACTGAGCTCTCTTCTTCTCTTTAGGTTCAGTAAGGATACAGACAGGAAGTGAGGAACCACTCCTATATGAGCTCTCTTCTTCTCTTTAGGTTCAGTAAGGATACAGACATATAGAACAGCCATGAGGAAGTGAGGAACAACTCCTAACTGAGCTCTCTTCTTCTCTTTAGGTTCAGTAAGGATTCAGACATATAGAACAGCCATGAGGAAGTGAGGAACAACTCCTAACTGAGCTCTCTTCTTCTCTTTAGGTTCAGTAAGGATACAGACAGGAAGTGAGGAACAACTCCTAACTGAGCTCTCCTCTTCTCTTTAGGTTCAGTAAGGATACAGACATATAGAACAGCCATGAGGAAGTGAGGAACCACTCCTAACTGAGCTCTCCTCTTCTCTTTAGGTTCAGTAAGGATACAGACATATAGCACAGCCATGAGGAAGTGAGGAACCACTCCTATATGAGCTCTCTTCTTCTCTTTAGGTTCTGTAGCAGTCCAGTAGAGAGCGTCCAGAATGTCCTGACCAAACGAAGAGAACAGCCTGTCTGCAACCTGCAGGGAACACACACACACACACACACACACACACACACACACACACACACACACACACACACACACACACACACACACACACACACACACACACACACACACACACACACACACACACACACACACACACACACACACACACACACACACACACACACACGGTTAGTCGGCTGTGCGTGTGTGTCTCAGTGTAAAGCTGCAGGTACAGGTGAGGTGTTAAAAGCTGCAGGTAGAGGTGAGGTGTTAAAAGCTGCAGGTAGAGGTGAGGTCTTAAAAGCTGCAGGTAGAGGTGAGGTATTAAAAGCTGCAAGTAGAGGTGAGGTATTACAAGCTGCATGTATAGGTGAGGTATTAAAAGCTGCAGGTACAGGTGAGGTATTAAAAGCTGCAGGTAGAGGTGAGGTCTTAAAAGCTGCAAGTAGAGGTGAGGTATTACAAGCTGCATGTATAGGTGAGGTATTAAAAGCTGCAGGTAGAGGTGAGGTCTTAAAAGCTGCAAGTAGAGGTGAGGTATTACAAGCTGCATGTATAGGTGAGGTATTAAAAGCTGCAGGTACAGGTGAGGTATTAAAAGCTGCAGGTACAGGTGAGGTATTAAAAGCTGCAGGTAGAGGTGAGGTCTTAAAAGCTGCAGGTAGAGGTGAGGTATTAAAAGCTGCAGGTAGAGGTGAGGTATTAAAAGCTGCAAGTAGAGGTGAGGTATTACAAGCTGCATGTATAGGTGAGGTATTAAAAGCTGCAGGTACGGGTGAGGTATTAAAAGCTGCAGGTAGAGGTGAGGTATTAAAAGCTGCAGGTAGAGGTGAGGTATTAAAAGCTGCAAGTAGAGGTGAGGTATTAAAAGCTGCAGGTAGAGGTGAGGTATTAAAAGCTGCAGGTACAGGTGAGGTATTAAAAGCTGCAGGTAGAGGTGAGGTATTAAAAGCTGCAGGTAGAGGTGAGGTATTAAAAGCTGCAGGTAGAGGTGAGGTATTACAAGCTGCATGTATAGGTGAGGTATTAAAAGCTGCAGGTACAGGTGAGGTATTAAAAGCTGCAGGTACAGGTGAGGTATTAAAAGCTGCAGGTAGAGGTGAGGTATTACAAGCTGCATGTATAGGTGAGGTATTAAAAGCTGCAGGTACAGGTGAGGTATTAAAAGCTGCAGGTATGAGGTATTAAAAGCTGCAGGTAGAGGTGAGGTCTTAAAAGCTGCAGGTAGAGGTGAGGTATTAAAAGCTGCAGGTAGAGGTGAGGTATTAAAAGCTGCAAGTAGAGGTGAGGTATTACAAGCTGCATGTATAGGTGAGGTATTAAAAGCTGCAGGTACGGGTGAGGTATTAAAAGCTGCAGGTAGAGGTGAGGTATTAAAAGCTGCAGGTAGAGGTGAGGTATTAAAAGCTGCAAGTAGAGGTGAGGTATTAAAAGCTGCAGGTAGAGGTGAGGTATTAAAAGCTGCAGGTACAGGTGAGGTATTAAAAGCTGCAGGTAGAGGTGAGGTATTAAAAGCTGCAGGTACGGGTGAGGTATTGAAAGCAGCAGGTTCAGCTGAGGTATTAAAAGCTGCAGGTAGAGGTGAGGTATTAAAAGCTGCAGGTACGGGTGAGGTATTAAAAGCTGCAAGTAGAGGTGAGGTATTACAAGCTGCATGTATAGGTGAGGTATTAAAAGCTGCAGGTACGGGTGAGGTATTAAAAGCTGCAGGTAGAGGTGAGGTATTAAAAGCTGCAAGTAGAGGTGAGGTATTAAAAGCTGCAGGTAGAGGTGAGGTATTAAAAGCTGCAGGTACAGGTGAGGTATTAAAAGCTGCAGGTAGAGGTGAGGTATTAAAAGCTGCAGGTACGGGTGAGGTATTGAAAGCAGCAGGTTCAGCTGAGGTATTAAAAGCTGCAGGTAGAGGTGAGGTATTAAAAGCTGCAGGTACGGGTGAGGTATTAAAAGCTGCAGGTAGCAGTTACCTCTAGATAATATAGAGTTTGATGACGGACTGTCCTCTGATAAGGTGATACATCATGCTGTAATCTCAGTGCGTTACCTCCAGCATGTTGTAGATAATATATAGTTTGATGACAGACTGTTCTCTGATAAGGTGATACATCATGCTGTAATCTCAGTGTGTTACCTCTAGATAATATAGAGTTTGATGACAGACTGTTCTCTGATCAGGTGATACATCATGCTGTAATCTCAGTGTGTTACCTCTAGATAATATAGAGTTTGATGACAGACTGTCCTCTGATAAGGTGATACATCATGCTGTAATCTCAGTGTGTTACCTCCAGCATGTTGTAGATAATATAGAGTTTGATGACGGACTGTCCTCTGATAAGGTGATACATCATGCTGTAGTCCACGTAGCTCATCATGACGTAACACAACACCACGATGACACCCTTCAACACATCACAGACCTGGGCTGGCTGGAGGAGAGGAGACCCACTGTGGAGGAGAGGAGAGAGAGAAGAGTTAGCATGATGACACCCTTCAACACATCACAGACCTGGGCTGGAGGAGAGGAGAGAGAGAAGAGTTAGCATGATGACACCCTTCAACACATCACAGACCTGGGCTGGAGGAGAGGAGAGAGAGAAGAGTTAGCATGATGTTACCTCAGACCACAGCAGGGTAGGGTCAGTAGTCTGATGAGGTGTGTGTAGGTGTGTTACCTCAGACCACAGCAGGGTAGGGTCAGTAGTCTGATGAGGTGTGTGTAGGTGTGTTACCTCAGACCACAGCAGGGTAGGGTCAGTAGTCTGATGAGGTGTGTTACCTCAGACCACAGCAGGGTAGGGTCAGTAGTCTGATGAGGTGTGTGTAGGTGTGTTACCTCAGACCACAGCAGGGTAGGGTCAGTAGTCTGATGAGGTGTGTGTAGGTGTGTTACCTCAGACCACAGCAGGGTAGGGTCAGTAGTCTGATGAGGTGTGTGTAGGTGTGTTACCTCAGACCACAGCAGGGTAGGGTCAGTAGTCTGATGAGGTGTGTTACCTCAGACCACAGCAGGGTAGGGTCAGTAGTCTGATGAGGTGTGTGTAGGTGTGTTACCTCAGACCACAGCAGGGTAGGGTCAGTAGTCTGATGAGGTGTGTTACCTCAGACCACAGCAGGGTAGGGTCAGTAGTCTGATGAGGTGTGTGTAGGTGTGTTACCTCAGACCACAGCAGGGTAGGGTCAGTAGTCTGATGAGGTGTGGGTCAGTAGGTGTGTTACCTCAGACCACAGCAGGGTAGGGTCAGTAGTCTGATGAGGTGTGTGTAGGTGTGTTACCTCAGACCACAGCAGGGTAGGGTCAGTAGTCTGATGAGGTGTGTGTAGGTGTTTTACCTCAGACCACAGCAGGGTAGGGTCAGTAGGTGGACGAGGGCCAGTAGGACTCTGAGAGGCAGCAGGGTGAACACGTACAGGAAGGCATCCAGACACAGGAAGAACCCAAACAGCATCAACTACACAGAGAGACAGTTTATATCACTATGGTGACTGTTTATATCACTACGGTGACTGTTTATATCACTATGGTGACTGTTTATATCACTACGGTGACTGTTTATATCACTATGGTGACTGTTTATATCACTACGGTGACTGTTTATATCACTACGGTGACTGTTTATATCACTATGGTGACTGTTTATATCACTACGGTGACTGTTTATATCACTATGGTGACTGTTTATATCACTACGGTGACTGTTTATATCACTATGGTGACTGTTTATATCACTATGGTGACTGTTTATATCACTACGGTGACTGTTTATATCACTATGGTGACTGTTTATATCACTATGGTGACTGTTTATATCACTATGGTGACTGTTTATATCACTATGGTGACTGTTTATATCACTATGGTGACTGTTTATATCACTACGGTGACTGTTTATATCACTACGGTGACTGTTTATATCACTACGGTGACTGTTTATATCACTACGGTGACTGTTTATATCACTATGGTGACTGTTTATATCACTATGGTGACTGTTTATATCACTACGGTGACTGTTTATATCACTACAGTGACTGTTTATATCACTACGGTGACTGTTTATATCACTACGGTGACTGTTTATATCACTACGGTGACTGTTTATATCACTATGGTGACTGTTTATATCACTATGGTGACTGTTTATATCACTTACAGCATCAACTACACAGAGAGACAGTTTATATCACTATGGTGACTGTTTATATCACTACGGTGACTGTTTATATCACTATGGTGACTGTTTATATCACTACGGTGACTGTTTATATCACTATGGTGACTGTTTATATCACTACGGTGACTGTTTATATCACTATGGTGACTGTTTATATCACTACGGTGACTGTTTATATTACTATGGTGACTGTTTATATCACTATGGTGACTGTTTATATCACTACGGTGACTGTTTATATCACTATGGTGACTGTTTATATCACTACGGTGACTGTTTATATCACTACGGTGACTGTTTATATCACTATGGTGACTGTTTATATCACTACGGTGACTGTTTATATCACTACGGTGACTGTTTATATTACTATGGTGACTGTTTATATCACTATGGTGACTGTTTATATCACTACGGTGACTGTTTATATCACTATGGTGACTGTTTATATCACTATGGTGACTGTTTATATCACTATGGTGACTGTTTATATCACTATGGTGACTGTTTATATCACTTACAGCATCAACTACACAGAGAGACAGTTTATATCACTATGGTGACTGTTTATATCACTACGGTGACTGTTTATATCACTACGGTGACTGTTTATGTCACTATGGTGACTGTTTATATCACTATGGTGACTGTTTATATCACTATGGTGACTGTTTATATCACTACGGTGACTGTTTATATCACTACGGTGACTGTTTATATCACTATGGTGACTGTTTATGTCACTATGGTGACTGTTTATATCACTATGGTGACTGTTTATATCACTATGGTGACTGTTTATATCACTATGGTGACTGTTTATATCACTACGGTGACTGTTTATATCACTATGGTGACTGTTTATATCACTATGGTGACTGTTTATATCACTATGGTGACTGTTTATATCACTATGGTGACTGTTTATATCACTTACAGCATCAACTACACAGAGAGACAGTTTATATCACTATGGTGACTGTTTATATCACTACGGTGACTGTTTATATCACTACGGTGACTGTTTATATCACTACGGTGACTGTTTATATCACTATGGTGACTGTTTATATCACTATGGTGACTGTTGCCTTATAAATGTAATCACGCTTCCCAATAGGGGGAGGAAGAGTGAGAGGAGGGGGCAGGAAGAGAGACAGGATGGGAGGGGGAAGAGTGGGAGGAGAGGGCAGGAAGAGAGGGACGAGGGGGCAGGAAGAGAGGGAGGAGGGGGACAGGAAGAGAGGGTGGAGGGGGCAAGAAGAGTGGGAGGAGGAAGAGTGGGAGGAGGAAGAGTGGGAGGAGGGGGAGGAGGAGAGGGCAGGAAGAGTGGGAGGAGGAAGAGTGGGAGGAGGGGGACAGGAAGAGAGGGAGGAGGGGGCAGGAAGAGAGGGAGGAGGAGGGGGCAGGAAGAGCGGGAGGAGAGGGAGGGTGGGCAGGAGGAGAGGGAGGAGGGGGAGGAAGATATCAGGAGGGGGCAGGAAGAGAGGGAGGAGGGGGCTGGAAGATGGGAGGAGGGGGCAGGAAGAGTGGGAGGAAGAGGGGGCAGGAAGAGCGGGAGGAGAGGGAGGACTGGGCAGGAGGAGAGGGAGGAGGGGGCAGGAAGAGAGGGAGAGGGGGCAGGAAGAGTGGGAGGAGGGGACAGGAAGAGTGGGAGGAGGGGGAGGAAGATAGGGAGGAGGGGACAGGAAGAGTGGGAGGAAGAGGGGTCAGGAAGATCGGGCGGAGGGGGCAGGAAGAGTGGGAGGAAGAAGGGCGGGAGGAGTTTAGGAGGAAGGGCGGTGAGGGGGAGGAAGAGCGGTGAGGAGGGGGGAGGAAGAGCGGGAGGAGGGGGAGGAAGAGTGGGAGGGAGGGGGAGGAAGATCGGGAGGAGGGGGAGGGGGGAGGAAGAGTGGGAGGGAGGGGGAGGAAGAGCGGGAGGAGGGGGAGGAAGAGTGGGAGGGAGGGGGAGGAAGACGGGAGGAGGGGGGAGGAAGAGCGGGAGGAGGGGGGAGGAAGATCGGGAGGGGGAGGAAGTGTGGGAGGAGGGGAGGAAGTGTGGGAGGAGGGGGAGGAAGAGTCAGGAGGGTGACTGTGTTATATCACTGTGTGTGTGTGTGTGTGTGTGGTGTGTGTGTGTGTGTGTGTGTGTGTGTGTGTGTGTATGTGTGTGTGTGTGTGTGTGTGTGTGTGTGTGTGTGTGTGTGTGTGTGTGTGTGTACCTTCTCTAGTTCCTTGGGGATCCGGAGGCAGGTATAGACCCTCTCTCGTCTCTCTGTGTATTTAGCCTCATTGTGTTCCAGGAAGTATCCTCGGGTCAGCTCCGCCCCCATGAACCTCGCTAGGGACAGATCTACACACACACACACACACACACACACACACACACACACACACACACACACACACACACACACACACACACACACACACACACACACACACACACACACACATCAATCCGTCTATCTCAATCTGTCCACACTGCTCCTCAATCTGTCCACACTGCTCCTCAATCTGTCCACACTGCTCCCCAATCTGTCCACACTGCTCCTCAATCTGTCCACACCTCACCCCAATCTGTCCACACTGCCCCTCAATCTGTCCACACTGCTCCTCAATCTGTCCACACTGCCCCTCAATCTGTCCACACTGCTCCTCAATCTGTCCACACTGCCCTCAATCTGTCCACACTGCCCCTCAATCTGTCCACACTGCTCCTCAATCTGTCCACACTGCTCCTCAATCTGTCCACACTGCTCCTCAATCTGTCCACACTGCTCCTCAATCTGTCCACACTGCCCCTCAATCTGTCCACACTGCTCCTCAATCTGTCCACACTCACCCCAATCTGTCCACACTGCTCCTCAATCTGTCCACACTGCCCCTCAATCTGTCCACACTGCTCCACACTGCTCCTCAATCTGTCCACACTGCTCCTCAATCTGTCCACACTGCTCCTCAATCTGTCCACACTGCTCCTCAATCTGTCCACACTGCCCTCAATCTGTCCACACTGCTCCACACTGCTCCTCAATCTGTCCACACTGCTCCACACTGCTCCTCAATCTGTCCACACTGCTCCTCAATCTGTCCACACTGCCCCTCAATCTGTCCACACTGCTCCTCAATCTGTCCACACTGCTCCACACTGCTCCTCAATCTGTCCACACTGCTCCTCAATCTGTCCACACTGCTCCTCAATCTGTCCACACTGCTCCTCAATCTGTCCACACTGCTCCTCAATCTGTCCACACTGCTCCTCAATCTGTCCACACTGCTCCTCAATCTGTCCACACTGCTCCTCAATCTGTCCACACCTCACCCCAATCTGTCCACACTGCTCCTCAATCTGTCCACACTGCCCCTCAATCTGTCCACACTGCTCCTCAATCTGTCCACACTGCTCCTCAATCTGTCCACACTGCTCCACACTGCTCCTCATTCTGTCCACACTGCTCCTCAATCTGTCCACACTGCTCCTCAATCTGTCCACACTGCTCCTCAATCTGTCCACACTGCTACTCAATCTGTCCACACTGCTCCTCAATCTGTCCACACTGCCCCTCAATCTGTCCACACTGCCCTCAATCTGTCCACACTGCTCCTCAATCTGTCCACACTGCTCCACACTGCTCCTCAATCTGTCCACACTGCTCCTCAATCTGTCCACACTGCTCCTCAATCTGTCCACACTGCTCCTCAATCTGTCCACACTGCTCCTCAATCTGTCCACACTGCTCCTCAATCTGTCCACACTGCTCCTCAATCTGTCCACACTGCTCCACACTGCTCCTCAATCTGTCCACACTGCTCCTCAATCTGTCCACACTGCTCCCCAATCTGTCCACACTGCTCCTCAATCTGTCCACACCTCACCCCAATCTGTCCACACTGCCCCTCAATCTGTCCACACTGCTCCTCAATCTGTCCACACTGCCCCTCAATCTGTCCACACTGCTCCTCAATCTGTCCACACTGCTCCTCAATCTGTCCACACTGCTCCACACTGCTCCTCAATCTGTCCACACTGCTCCTCAATCTGTCCACACTGCTCCTCAATCTGTCCACACTGCTCCTCAATCTGTCCACACTGCTCCACACTGCTCCTCAATCTGTCCACACTGCTCCTCAATCTGTCCACACTGCTCCTCAATCTGTCCACACTGCTCCTCAATCTGTCCACACTGCCCCTCAATCTGTCCACACTGCTCCTCAATCTGTCCACACTGCTCCTCAATCTGTCCACACTGCCCCTCAATCTGTCCACACTGCTCCCCAATCTGTCCACACTGCTCCTCAATCTGTCCACACCTCACCCCAATCTGTCCACACTGCCCCTCAATCTGTCCACACTGCTCCTCAATCTGTCCACACTGCCCCTCAATCTGTCCACACTGCTCCTCAATCTGTCCACACTGCCCCTCAATCTGTCCACACTGCCCCTCAATCTGTCCACACTGCTCCTCAATCTGTCCACACTGCTCCTCAATCTGTCCACACTGCTCCTCAATCTGTCCACACTGCTCCTCAATCTGTCCACACTGCCCCTCAATCTGTCCACACTGCTCCTCAATCTGTCCACACCTCACCCCAATCTGTCCACACTGCTCCTCAATCTGTCCACACTGCCCCTCAATCTGTCCACACTGCTCCACACTGCTCCTCAATCTGTCCACACTGCTCCTCAATCTGTCCACACTGCTCCTCAATCTGTCCACACTGCTCCTCAATCTGTCCACACTGCCCCTCAATCTGTCCACACTGCTCCACACTGCTCCTCAATCTGTCCACACTGCTCCACACTGCTCCTCAATCTGTCCACACTGCTCCTCAATCTGTCCACACTGCCCCTCAATCTGTCCACACTGCTCCTCAATCTGTCCACACTGCTCCACACTGCTCCTCAATCTGTCCACACTGCTCCTCAATCTGTCCACACTGCTCCTCAATCTGTCCACACTGCTCCTCAATCTGTCCACACTGCTCCTCAATCTGTCCACACTGCTCCTCAATCTGTCCACACTGCTCCTCAATCTGTCCACACTGCTCCTCAATCTGTCCACACTGCTCCTCAATCTGTCCACACCTCACCCCAATCTGTCCACACTGCTCCTCAATCTGTCCACACTGCCCCTCAATCTGTCCACACTGCTCCTCAATCTGTCCACACTGCTCCTCAATCTGTCCACACTGCTCCACACTGCTCCTCATTCTGTCCACACTGCTCCTCAATCTGTCCACACTGCTCCTCAATCTGTCCACACTGCTCCTCAATCTGTCCACACTGCTACTCAATCTGTCCACACTGCTCCTCAATCTGTCCACACTGCCCCTCAATCTGTCCACACTGCCCCTCAATCTGTCCACACTGCTCCTCAATCTGTCCACACTGCTCCACACTGCTCCTCAATCTGTCCACACTGCTCCTCAATCTGTCCACACTGCTCCTCAATCTGTCCACACTGCTCCTCAATCTGTCCACACTGCTCCTCAATCTGTCCACACTGCTCCTCAATCTGTCCACACTGCTCCTCAATCTGTCCACACTGCTCCACACTGCTCCTCAATCTGTCCACACTGCTCCTCAATCTGTCCACACTGCTCCCCAATCTGTCCACACTGCTCCTCAATCTGTCCACACCTCACCCCAATCTGTCCACACTGCCCCTCAATCTGTCCACACTGCTCCTCAATCTGTCCACACTGCCCCTCAATCTGTCCACACTGCTCCTCAATCTGTCCACACTGCTCCTCAATCTGTCCACACTGCTCCACACTGCTCCTCAATCTGTCCACACTGCTCCTCAATCTGTCCACACTGCTCCTCAATCTGTCCACACTGCTCCTCAATCTGTCCACACTGCTCCACACTGCTCCTCAATCTGTCCACACTGCTCCTCAATCTGTCCACACTGCTCCTCAATCTGTCCACACTGCTCCTCAATCTGTCCACACTGCCCCTCAATCTGTCCACACTGCTCCTCAATCTGTCCACACTGCCCCTCAATCTGTCCACACTGCTCCTCAATCTGTCCACACTGCTCCTCAATCTGTCCACACTGCTCCACACTGCTCCTCAA
>NW_025745895.1:155000-160000 GCF_021184085.1 Oncorhynchus gorbuscha | reverse complement strand
TTATGGGGATATATCTACTACAGACTGTTATGGGGGATATATCTACTACAGACTGTTATGGGGATATATCTACTACAGACTGTTATGGGGGATATATCTACTACAGACTGTTATGGGGATATATCTACTACAGACTGTTATGGGGATATATCTACTACAGACTGTTATGGGGATATATCTACTACAGACTGTTATGGGGATATATCTACTACAGACTGTTATGGGGATATATCTACTACAGACTGTTATGGGGATATATCTACTACAGACTGTTATGGGGATATATCTACTACAGACTGTTATGGGGGATATATCTACTACAGACTGTTATGGGGATATATCTACTACAGACTGTTATGGGGATATATCTACTACAGACTGTTATGGGGATATATCTACTACAGACTGTTATGGGGATATATCTACTACAGACTGTTATGGGGATATATCTACTACAGACTGTTATGGGATATATCTACTACAGACTGTTATGGGGGGATATATCTACTACAGACTGTTATGGGATATATCTACTACAGACTGTTATGGGGATATATCTACTACAGACTGTTATGGGGATATATCTACTACAGACTGTTATGGGGATATATCTACTACAGACTGTTATGGGGATATATCTACTACAGACTGTTATGGGGATATATCTACTACAGACTGACTTATGGGGATATATCTACTACAGACTGTTATGGGGGGATATATCTACTACAGACTGTTATGGGGATATATCTACTACAGACTGTTATGGGGATATATCTACTACAGACTGTTATGGGGATATATCTACTACAGACTGTTATGGGGGGATATATCTACTACAGACTGTTATGGGGATATATCTACTACAGACTGTTATGGGGATATATCTACTACAGACTGTTATGGGGGATATATCTACTACAGACTGTTATGGGGATATATCTACTACAGACTGTTATGGGGATATATCTACTACAGACTGTTATGGGGATATATCTACTACAGACTGTTATGGGGATATATCTACTACAGACTGTTATGGGGATATATCTACTACAGACTGTTATGGGGGTTATATATCTACTACAGACTGTTATGGGGATATATCTACTACAGACTGTTATGGGGATATATCTACTACAGACTGTTATGGGATATATCTACTACAGACTGTTATGGGGATATATCTACTACAGACTGTTATGGGGGATATATCTACTACAGACTGTTATGGGGATATATCTACTACAGACTGTTATGGGGATATATCTACTACAGACTGTTATGGGGATATATCTACTACAGACTGTTATGGGGATATATCTACTACAGACTGTTATGGGGATATATCTACTACAGACTGTTATGGGGTTATGGGATATATCTACTACAGACTGTTATGGGGATATATCTACTACAGACTGTTATGGGGATATATCTACTACAGACTGTTATGGGGATATATCTACTACAGACTGTTATGGGGATATATCTACTACAGACTGTTATGGGGATATATCTACTACAGACTGTTATGGGGATATATCTACTACAGACTGTTATGGGGATATATCTACTACAGACTGTTATGGGGATATATCTACTACAGACTGTTATGGGGATATATCTACTACAGACTGTTATGGGGATATATCTACTACAGACTGTTATGGGGATATATCTATCAGACTGTTACTACAGACTGTTATGGGGGATATATCTACTACAGACTGTTATGGGGATATATCTACTACAGACTGTTATGGGGATATATCTACTACAGACTGTTATGGGGGATATATCTACTACAGACTGTTATGGGGATATATATCTAGACTACAGACTGTTATGGGGATATATCTACTACAGACTGTTATGGGGATATATCTACTACAGACTGTTATGGGGATATATCTACTACAGACTGTTATGGGGATATATCTACTACAGACTGTTATGGGGATATATCTACTACAGACTGTTATGGGGATATATCTACTACAGACTGTTATATATCTACTACAGGGACTGTTATGGGGATATATCTACTACAGACTGTTATGGGGGGGATATATCTACTACAGACTGTTATGGGGGATATATCTACTACAGACTGTTATGGGGATATATCTACTACAGACTGTTATGGGATATATCTACTACAGACTGTTATGGGGATATATCTACTACAGACTGTTATGGGGGATATATCTACTACAGACTGTTATGGGGATATATCTACTACAGACTGTTATGGGGATATATCTACTACAGACTGTTATGGGGATATATCTACTACAGACTGTTATGGGGGATATATCTACTACAGACTGTTATGGGGATATATCTACTACAGACTGTTATGGGGGATATATCTACTACAGACTGTTATGGGGATATATCTACTACAGACTGTTATGGGGATATATCTACTACAGACTGTTATGGGGATATATCTACTACAGACTGTTATGGGGTTATGGGGATATATCTACTACAGACTGTTATGGGATATATCTACTACAGACTGTTATGGGATATATCTACTACAGACTGTTATGGGGGATATATCTACTACAGACTGTTATGGGGATATATCTACTACAGACTGTTATGGGGATATATCTACTACAGACTGTTATGGGGGGATATATCTACTACAGACTGTTATGGGATATATCTACTACAGACTGTTATGGGATATATCTACTACAGACTGTTATGGGGATATATCTACTACAGACTGTTATGGGGATATATCTACTACAGACTGTTATGGGGTTATGGGGATATATCTACTACAGACTGTTATGGGGATATATCTACTACAGACTGTTATGGGGATATATCTACTACAGACTGTTATGGGGATATATCTACTACAGACTGTTATGGGGACTGTTATGGGATATATCTACTACAGACTGTTATGGGGGATATATCTACTACAGACTGTTATGGGGATATATCTACTACAGACTGTTATGGGGATATATCTACTACAGACTGTTATGGGGATATATCTACTACAGACTGTTATGGGGATATATCTACTACAGACTGTTACTGGGGGATATATCTACTACAGACTGTTATGGGGGATATATCTGTTACTACAGACTGTTATGGGGGATATATCTACTACAGACTGTTATGGGGATATATCTACTACAGACTGTTATGGGGATATATCTACTACAGACTGTTATGGGGATATATCTACTACAGACTGTTATGGGGGATATATCTACTACAGACTGTTATGGGGGATATATCTACTACAGACTGTTATGGGATATATCTACTACAGACTGTTATGGGGGATATATCTACTACAGACTGTTATGGGGATATATCTACTACAGACTGTTATGGGGGATATATCTACTACAGACTGTTATGGGGATATATCTACTACAGACTGTTATGGGGGATATATCTACTACAGACTGTTATGGGGGATATATCTACTACAGACTGTTATGGGGATATATCTACTACAGACTGTTATGGGGATATATCTACTACAGACTGTTATGGGGATATATCTACTACAGACTGTTATGTATATCTACTACAGACTGTTATGGGGATATATCTACTACAGACTGTTATGGGGGATATATCTACTACAGACTGTTATGGGGATATATCTACTACAGACTGTTATGGGGATATATCTACTACAGACTGTTATGGGGGATATATCTACTACAGACTGTTATGGGGGATATATCTACTACAGACTGTTATGGGGGATATATCTACTACAGACTGTTATGGGGGATATATCTACTACAGACTGTTATGGGGGATATATCTACTACAGACTGTTATGGGGATATATCTACTACAGACTGTTATGGGGGATATATCTACTACAGACTGTTATGGGGATATATCTACTACAGACTGTTATGGGGATATATCTACTACAGACTGTTATGGGGATATATCTACTACAGACTGTTATGGGGATATATCTACTACAGACTGTTATGGGGATATATCTACTACAGACTGTTATGGGGGGATATATCTACTACAGACTGTTATGGGGGATATATCTACTACAGACTGTTATGGGATATATCTACTACAGACTGTTATGGGGATATATCTACTACAGACTGTTATGGGGGATATATCTACTACAGACTGTTATGGGGATATATCTACTACAGACTGTTATGGGGATATATCTACTACAGACTGTTATGGGATATATCTACTACAGACTGTTATGGGATATATCTACTACAGACTGTTATGGGGATATATCTACTACAGACTGTTATGGGGATATATCTACTACAGACTGTTATGGGGATATATCTACTACAGACTGTTATGGGATATATCTACTACAGACTGTTATGGGATATATCTACTACAGACTGTTATGGGGATATATCTACTACAGACTGTTATGGGGGATATATCTACTACAGACTGTTATGGGGATATATCTACTACAGACTGTTATGGGGATATATCTACTACAGACTGTTATGGGGGGATATATCTACTACAGACTGTTATGGGGATATATCTACTACAGACTGTTATGGGGGATATATCTACTACAGACTGTTATGGGGATATATCTACTACAGACTGTTATGGGGATATATCTCTACTATGGGGGATATATCTACTACAGACTGTTATGGGGATATATCTACTACAGACTGTTATGGGGATATATCTACTACAGACTGTTATGGGGATATATCTACTACAGACTGTTATGGGGATATATCTACTACAGACTGTTATGGGGATATATCTACTACAGACTGTTATGGGATATATCTACTACAGACTGTTATGGGGATATATCTACTACAGACTGTTATGGGGGATATATCTACTACAGACTGTTATGGGGGATATATCTACTACAGACTGTTATGGGGGATATATCTACTACAGACTGTTATGGGGATATATCTACTACAGACTGTTATGGGGGGATATATCTACTACAGACTGTTATG
>NW_025745895.1:145000-152500 GCF_021184085.1 Oncorhynchus gorbuscha | reverse complement strand
GACTACCTTGGTATTGTGGGGACTACCTTGGTAATGTAGGGACTACCTTGGTATTGTGGGGACTACCTTGGTAATGTGGGGACTACCTTGGTAATGTGGGGACTACCTTGGTAATGTAGGGACTACCTTGGTATTGTGGGGACTACCTTGGTAATGTGGGGACTACCTTGGTAATGTGGGGACTACCTTGGTAATGTGGGGCATACCTTGGTAATGTGGGGCATACCCTGGTAATGACCCAGGAGGATGGGGACTACACTTGGTACACACACACTACCTGGTACCATCTCTTATCTCCTCCCCTGGTCTTGTGGGGACTACCTCTGGTAATGTCCCCTCCCTTGTCTCCTCCTCTCCAAACTCTCTGGTAATGTCCCACTCCTCTCCAATGTGGGGACTACCTTGGTTATGTGGGGACTACTCCAACTAATGTGGGGACTCCCATCTCCTCTCCTCTATCTGTGGGGACTCTCCTCTCCTCTCATCTCCTCTCCTGTCCTCTCCACCTTCTCTTGTGGGGACACTCCTCTAATGTGGGGACTACCTTGGTAATCTCTCTCTCCTTGGTCTCCTCTCCTCTCCTCTGGTAATCTGTGGACCTCTCCTTCTAATGTCTCCTCTCCTCTCCTCTCCTCTCCTCTCCTCTCCTCTCCAACTTCTCTTCTCTCCCATCTCCTAATCTCCTCTCCTCTCCTCTCATCTCCTCCCTCTCCTCTCCAACTTCTCTTCTCTCCCATCTCCTCCTCTCCTCTCCTCTCCTCTCCTCTCCTCTCCTCTCCTCTCCTCTCCATCTCCTCTCCTCTCCTCTCCTCTCCTCTCCTCTCCTCTCCTCTCCTCTCCTCTCCTCTCCCTCTCCCTCTCCCTCTCCCTCTCCTCTCCTCTCCTCCTCTCCTCTCCTCCCTCTCCCATCTCCTCCTCTCCTCTCCTCCAGGGGTGTTTGGGTCTTAGCCGTCCTGTGTTTCTTAGCTGCTGTCAGACTCATCGGTCTCCGGAACGTGTCTCTAACTACCTCTCTTTTCCATTTCTCCATTCTGGATGAGCGACTGGATTGGTCCTTCTGGCTGGGCGTGGCCAGCTCCTCTCCGGTGTGGTGTGTGTTGTCCTGGCAATGAGCCGGATCAAACTACCCAAACCACAGAACAAGAAACTCCGAGCAGCCAACTGTCACCTCTGAAGTCCTCATGTCTGACACACACACACGCACCACGCACGCACTCACACACTCCACTCCACACACACACACACACACCTCTCCTCTCCTCACACACAACACTCACTCCTCCTCACACTCACTCACTCCTCTCCTCTCCACTCCTCACCACTCCTCTCCACACACACCTCCACTCCACACTCCTCTCCACACACAGACACAGACTCCTTCACACACACACTCCTCTCACACACACACTCCACACACTCCTCTCCTCACTGTGGGGACACACCCGTTAGTGGGACTCCCTTATCTCTAGCCTGCTGTAATCTACAGGACACTGGGTCTATCTACTGTCTATAGAAACTGTAATCTACCTGGGTCTATCTACCTCTCCTCTATAGAAACTGTAATCTATACTACCTGGGTCTATCTACTGTCCATAGAAACTGTAATCCACTGGGTCTATCTACTGTCTATAGAAACTGTAATCTACACTACACTGGGTATATCTCCTGTCTATAGAAACCCCGTTACCCTGTGTTTCTTAGCTGTCTACACTGGGTCTATCTACTGTCTATAGAAACTGTAATCTACACTCTCCTGGGTCTATCTACTGTCTATAGAAACTGTAATCTACACTGTGGTGTGTGTTGTCTGGCAATGAGCCGGATCTAAACTACCCTAAACCACAGATCTACTGTCTAAGAAACAGTCTACACTACACTGGCAGCTGTAATCTACAATGGGTCTATCTACTGTCTATAGAAACTGTAATCTACACTGGGTCTATCTACTGTCTATAGAAACTGTAATCTACACTGGGTCTATCTACTGTCTATAGAAACTGTAATCTACACTACACTGGGCTATCAACTGTCTATAGAAACTGTAATCTACACTACACTGGGTCTACACTGTCTATAGAAACTGTAATCTACACTACACTGGGTCTATCTACTGTCTATAGAAACTGTAATCTACACTGGGTCTATCTACTGTCTATAGAGACTGTAATCTACACACACTGGGTCTATCTACTGTCTATAGAAACTGTAATCTACACTGGGTCTACTGTACTACACACTATCTACTGTCTATAGAAACTGTAATCTACACTGGGTCTATCTACTGTCTATAGAAACTGTAATCTACACTACACTGGGTCTATCTACTGTCTATAGAAACTGTAATCTACACTGGGTCTACTATAGAAACTGTACTACACACTATCTACTGTCTATAGAAACTGTAATCTACACTACACTGGGTCTATCTACTGTCTATAGAAACTGTAATCTACACTGGGTCTATCTACTGTCTATAGAAACTGTAACGCTACACTGGGTCTATCTACTGTCTATAGAAACTGTAATCTACACTGGGTCTATCTACTGTCTATAGAAACTGTAATCTACACTGGGTCTATCTACTGTCTATAGAAACTGTAATCTACACTGGGTCTATCTACTGTCTATAGAAACTGTAATCTACACTGGGTCTATCTACTGTCTATAGAAACTGTAATCTACACTACACTGGGTCTATCTACTGTCTATAGAAACTGTAATCTACACTGGGTCTATCTACTGTCTATAGAAACTGTAATCTACACTGGGTCTATCTACTGTCTATAGAAACTGTAATCTACACTGGGTCTATCTACTGTCTATAGAAACTGTAATCTACACTACACTGGGTCTATCTACTGTCTATAGAAACTGTAATCTACACTGGGTCTATCTACTGTCTATAGAAACTGTAATCTACACTGGGTCTATCTACTGTCTATAGAAACTGTAATCTACACTACACTGGGTCTATCTACTGTCTATAGAAACTGTAATCTACACTACACTGGGTCTATCTACTGTCTATAGAAACTGTAATCTACACTGGGTCTATCTACTGTCTATAGAAACTGTAATCTACACTACACTGGGTCTATCTACTGTCTATAGAAACTGTAATCTACACTATCTACTGTCTATAGAAACTGTAATCTACACTGGGTCTATCTACTGTCTATAGAAACTAATCTACACTGGGTCTATCTACTGTCTATAGAAACTGTAATCTACACTACACTGGGTCTATCTACTGTCTATAGAAACTGTAATCTACACTGGGTCTATCTACTGTCTATAGAAACTGTAATCTACACTGGGTCTATGTCTATAGAAACTGTAATCTACAATGGGTCTATCTACTGTCTATAGAAACTGTAATCTACACTGGGTCTATCTACTGTCTATAGAAACTGTAATCTACACTGGGTCTATCTACTGTCTATAGAAACTGTAATCTACACTACACTGGGCATATCAACTGTCTATAGAAACTGTAATCTACACTACACTGGGTCTATCTACTGTCTATAGAAACTGTAATCTACACTACACTGGGTCTATCTACTGTCTATAGAAACTGTAATCTACACTGGGTCTATCTACTGTCTATAGAAACTGTAATCTACACTACACTGGGTCTATCTACTGTCTATAGAAACTGTAATCTACACTGGGTCTATCTACTGTCTATAGAAACTGTAATCTACACTGGGTCTATCTACTGTCTATAGAAACTGTAATCTACACTACACTGGGTCTATCTACTGTCTATAGAAACTGTAATCTACACTGGGTCTATCTACTGTCTATAGAAACTGTAATCTACACTGGGTCTATCTACTGTCTATAGAAACTGTAATCTACACTGGGTCTATCTACTGTCTATAGAAACTGTAATCTACACTACACTGGGTCTATCTACTGTCTATAGAAACTGTAATCTACACTGGGTCTATCTACTGTCTATAGAAACTGTAATCTACACTGGGTCTATCTACTGTCTATAGAAACTGTAATCTACACTGGGTCTATCTACTGTCTATAGAAACTGTAATCTACACTACACTGGGTCTATCTACTGTCTATAGAAACTGTAATCTACACTGGGTATATCTACTGTCTATAGAAACTGTAATCTACACTACACTGGGTCTATCTACTGTCTTTAGAAACTGTAAGCAACACTGGCCCCTGTGAAGATGTGGAGGTAAGAGGTACAAAAGTATCTATATCCACAGTAAAACGAGTCCTATATCGACAACCTGAAAGGCCGCTCCACAAGGAAGAATCCACTGCTCCAAAACCGCCATAAAAAAGCCTGACTACGGTTTGCAACTGAACATTGGGACAAAGATCATACTTTTTGGAGAAATGTCCTCTGGTCTGATGAAACAAAAATAGAACTGTTTGGCCATAATGACCATCGTTATGTTTGTAGGAGAAAGGGGAGGCTTGCAAGCCGAAGATCACCATCCCAACCGTGAAGCATGGGGGTGGCAGCATCATGTTGCCAAAAAGTCTATATACAGTGAGTGCAAATGAGGTAAGATAAGGAAATAAATAGGCCATGGTGGCGAAGTAATTACAGTATAGCAATTAAACACTGGAATGGTAGATCGGCAGAAGATGAATGAGCAAGTAGAGATACTGGGGTGCAAAGGAGCAACATAAATAAATAGATAAATACCAGTATGGGGATGAGGTAGGTAGATAAATGGGCTGTTTACAGATGGGCTATGTACAGGTGCAGTGATCTGTGAGCTGCTCTGACAGCTGGTGCTTAAAGCTAGTGAGGGAGATGTGAGTCTCCAGCTTCAGAGATTTTTGCAATTCGTTCCAGTCATGGGCAGCAGAGAACTGGAAGGAAAGACGAGTGTATGGGGCTTTGGTGACAAAACGGATGGCACTGTGATAGACTGCATCCAGTTTGCTGAGTAGAGTGTTGGAGGCTATTTTATAGATGACATCACCGAAGTCGAGGATCGGTAGGATGGTCAGTTTTACGAGGGTATGTTTGGCAGCATGAGTGAAGGATGCTTTGTTGCGATATAGGAAGCCGATTCTAGATTTAATTTTCGATTGGATATGCTTAATGTGAGTCTGGAAGGAGGAATGGGCCAAAATTCACCCAATTTATTGTGGAAAGCTACCCGAAATGTTTGACCCAAGTTAAACAATTTAAGGGCAATGCTACCAAATACTAATTGAGTGTATGTAAACTTCTGACCCACTGGGAATGTGATGAAGGAAATAAAAGCTGAAATAAATAATTATCTCTAATATTATTCTGTACACTATTGTTCTGTTTAGCTAGATCTGTACCTCTCCTCCAGTCCCTCCAGTCCTAATCATTCTATAATTCTTACATTTCACATTCTTAAAATAAAGTGGTGATCCTAACTGACCTAAGACAGGGGATTTTACTAGGATTAAATGTCAGGAATTGTGAGAAAAAAAAATAGTTTAAATGTATTTGGCTAAGGTGTATGTAAACTTCTGACTTCAAATGCATGTGTACATCTAATATGTGTATATATATATATATGAAAGTTAAGTTAATAAATAAGAATCCACATTTTTCAGTGGTTTGGTTTCTGTGGAGATTCATTTGATATTGTTTCGCAAACCCGTCGACAGGTGGCGACAGAGTTCATTTTCTTTTAAAACTGAAAAACAAGCCAGCCGGAGTCGGTTACTGATGACGTTACAGTTTATGCGACAGGTGAAGGTCGGAAGACAAACCCTTCCCAACGTGTTTTATCCATCTACAGTAGTAGTACTCTCTGATCAATCTCATTTCCCATCGAGAGACGGATATAATAAAACCCAGATACGATGCGGTTGTTAAGTGGAGCGGTGTTGCGGGCCGCGATGAGACACCGCTGTCGCTACTTTTCTGTGGCACAAAACAACTGGAACGCCAGAAAAGTAAGTTTAATAAAGTCTAGATAACAAGATTAATTCCCTAGTCCCTTGACCCAGTTCCATTACACAGAGTTAAAGTCATTGGACGGAGGCGGTTTGGTTAAGATTCCCGACGCTCGGTTTGAACATTAACGCATAAGGACTTCAACTTAAATATCAGCGATAGTTTTCTAAAAAAACACAAAATGTTTAGATTGAAATACAACTATTTTTTCGAGTTCTAGTTTCCACACCGCCATATCTCCATGTTTACAGCGCTTGTTTCCAGAAAGCAGCAGTAAGACGGAGTCGACCGGCGGTGATTATTATCAATGTAACTCAGAACAGCGGAGCGTAAATCCGCTGCGGACGTTCCGTGCTGACCGGACCGCTCGCTGATTGGTCCATCCACACCAGACGCGATCAGGACACGCAGCTTGAAATATCAACACCAACTCTGAACCGACTATATATTCATTTGGGGACAGGTCAAAAAGAATGACCATTTATGTCCCGGGATATAAACACTAGGTTGTCATTGTACCTGAAATGCTCAAGATTACCGCCACCTACTAGACTGGAGTTGAACTCGCTTATACTGTTCTTAATTATCTTTCCTCAAAGTCATTTAAAAAAAGATACCCTACTATTTAACACTACACTCTCAAACAATAATAATAAATACCCTACTATTTAAATCTATTTAGTCCTACTTCAGGCCAACAGTCTGAGATGATGGGACACCACCACTCAACCCACCCTGTAACTCGTCTGCTGTCTCTCACACCCAAACACCTCTCTGCAGCTGCCAACACAACCTCTATGTCCTGAGTCTTACGTTCCATCCCTGCAGTTGGTAACTATTGTTATAAATGATGAACATCCAACTTTACTGAAACATATATATGTAGGTTTATATCTCTGTTCTGGTACAGATCTACTGCACCCCTCCTCTCTGTTCTGGTCCAGATCTACTACACCCCTCCTCTCTGTTCTGGTACAGCTCTACTACACCCCTCCCTCTGTTCTGGTACAGATCTACTACACCCCTCCTCTCTGTTCTGGTACAGATCTACTACACCCCTCCCTCTGTTCTGGTCCAGATCTACTACACCCCTCCTCTCTGTTCTGGTACAGATCTACTACACCCCTCCTCTCTGTTCTGGTACAGATCTACTACACCCCTCCCTCTGTTCTGGTCCAGATCTACTACACCCCTCCTCTCTGTTCTGGTACAGATCTACTACACCCCTCCTCTCTGTTCTGGTACAGATCTACTACACCCCTCCTCTCTGTTCTGGTACAGATCTACTACACCCCTCCCTCTGTTCTGGTCCAGATCTACTACACCCCTCCTCTCTGTTCTGGTCCAGATCTACTACACCCCTCCTCTCTGTTCTGGTACAGATCTACTACACCCCTCCCTCTGTTCTGGTACAGATCTACTACACCCCTCCTCTCAGGATCCCTCCCTCTGTTCTGGTACAGATCTACTACACCCCTCCTCTCAGGATCCCTCCCTCTGTTCTGGTACAGATCTACTACACCCCTCCTCTCAGGATCCCTCCCTCTGTTCTGGTACAGATCTACTACACC
>NW_025745895.1:117500-140000 GCF_021184085.1 Oncorhynchus gorbuscha | reverse complement strand
ATATTACCAGAATATTCTACGGTCTTCATGAGGTAATAAATATATTAACTATATTACCAGAATATTCTACAGTCTTCATGAGGTAATATATATTACCAGAATATTCTACGGTCTTCATGAGGTAATATATATTACCAGAATATTCTACGGTCTTCATGAGGTAATAAATATATTAACTATATTACCAGAATATTCTACAGTCTTCATGAGGTAATATATATTACCAGAATATTCTACGGTCTTCATGAGGTAATAAATATATTAACTATATTACCAGAATGTTCTACAGTCTTCATGAGGTAATAAATATATTAACTATATTACCAGAATATTCTACAGTCTTCATGAGGTAATATATATTACCAGAATATTCTACGGTCTTCATGAGGTAATATATATATTAACTATATTAGCAGAATATTCTACGGTCTTCACGAGGTAATATATATATTAACTATATTACCAGAATATTCTACGGTCTTCATGAGGTAATATATATTACCAGAATATTCTACGGTCTTCATGAGGTAATATATATATTAACTATATTACCAGAATATTCTACGGTCTTCACGAGGTAATATATATATTAACTATATTACCAGAATATTCTGCGGTCTTCATGAGGTAATATATATATTAACTATATTACCAGAATATTCTGCGGTCTTCATGAGGTAATATATATTACCAGAATATTCTACAGTCTTCACGAGGTAATATATATATTAACTATATTACCAGAATATTCTACAGTCTTCATGAGGTAATATATATATTAACTATATTAGCAGAATATTCTACGGTCTTCATGAGGTAATATATAAATTAACTGTAGTGACGCTGTAACAACCGATATTAAACTCGTCATCTCACTGAGCAGCAGGATGAAGCAGATATTATAGATGAGAGCAAGACGATACACGCTTAATAATTACCGTGTGTGTGTGTGTGTGTGTGTGTGTGTGTGTGTGTGTGTGTGTGTGTGTGTGTGTGTGTGTGTGTGTGTGTGTGTGTGTGTGTGTGTGTGTGCATACAGGACTTCCCATGCATAGCAGTAGTTGGTCTAGGGAGGAACTCTCTGGGTGTGTGTGGAACAGAGTACTGGGACACCTGTAAGGAGAACATCAGGGCTGCTATAGCAGGTGAGTCTCTCCTTTTACGTGTGTGTGTGTGTGTGATGGTACCGTTCTTAGTGATCTATACACAACCTGCTCCACGTTTTATCAGTCAAATATTTAGTATGTTTTCTAAGAGGTAACAAACCAAGATGTGTTGATAGTGTCTGTCTTCACAGCCCAGAGTTTATACTTGGTGAAGCACCTCTTAGAAGCACCTCTTAGTACCAATAAACCTCTGTGACTCTTAGTACCAATAAACCTTGAATGTGATTCTACCAACTCTGGGTTTAATAACAGCCAGTCTGTCTGGGTTCTCCAGAACCATGTGTTGACCCATATAGAGGTGGATGGGTTTAATAACAGCCAGTCTGTCTGGGTTCTCCAGAACCATGTGTTGACCCATATAGAGGTGGGTTTAATAACAGCCAGTCTGTCTGGGTTCTCCAGAACCATGTGTTGACCCATATAGAGGTGGATGGGTTTAATAACAGCCAGTCTGTCTGGGTTCTCCAGAACCATGTGTTGACCCATATAGAGGTGGGTTTAATGACAGCCAGTCTGTCTGTCAGGAGGCTGCAGGGTTCTCCAGAACCATGTGTTGACCCATATAGAGGTGGGTTTAATAACAGCCAGTCTGTCTGGGTTCTCCAGAACCATGTGTTGACCCATATAGAGGTGGGTTTAATAACAGCCAGTCTGTCTGGGTTCTCCTGAACCATGTGTTGACCCATATAGAGGTGGGTGGGTTTAATAACAGCCAGTCTGTCTGGGTTCTCCAGAACCATGTGTTGACCCATATAGAGGTGGGTTTAATGACAGCCAGTCTGTCTGTCAGGAGGCTGCAGGGTTCTCCAGAACCATGTGTTGACCCATATAGAGGTGGGTTTAATAACAGCCAGTCTGTCTGGGTTCTCCAGAACCATGTGTTGACCCATATAGAGGTGGGTTTAATAACAGCCAGTCTGTCTGGGTTCTCCTGAACCATGTGTTGACCCATATAGAGGTGGGTGGGTTTAATAACAGCCAGTCTGTCTGGGTTCTCCAGAACCATGTGTTGACCCATATAGAGGTGGGTTTAATGACAGCCAGTCTGTCTGGGTTCTCCAGAACCATGTGTTGACCCATATAGAGGTGGGTTTAATAACAGCCAGTCTGTCTGGGTTCTCCAGAACCATGTGTTGACCCATAAAGAGGTGGATGGGTTTAATAACAGCCAGTCTGTCTGGGTTCTCCAGAACCATGTGTTGACCCATATAGAGGTGGATGGGTTTAATAACAGCCAGTCTGTCTGGGTTCTCCAGAACCATGTGTTGACCCATATAGAGGTGGGTTTAATGACAGCCAGTCTGTCTGTCAGGAGGCTGCAGGGTTCTCCAGAACCATGTGTTGACCCATATAGAGGTGGGTTTAATAACAGCCAGTCTGTCTGGGTTCTCCTGAACCATGTGTTGACCCATATAGAGGTGGGTTTAATAACAGCCAGTCTGTCTGTCAGGAGGCTGCAGGGTTCTCCAGAACCATGTGTTGACCCATATAGAGGTGGATGGGTGTAATGACAGCCAGTCTGCAGCAGAGGGAGCTGTTCTTGGGCTGTTTACTTACGATGACCTGAAAACCAAGAAGAAGACCAGAGTCACCACACAGCTGCACGGCAGGTACACACACACACACACACACACACACACACACACACACACACACACACACACACACACACACACACACACACACACACACACACACACACACACACACAGACACACACAGACACAGACACAGACACAGACACACACACACACACACACAGACACAGACACAGACACAGACACACACAGAGACACACACACACAGAGACACACACACACAGAGACACAGACACAGACACACACAGAGACACACACACACACAGAGACACACACACACACAGAGACACACACACACACACACACACACACACACACACACACACACACACACACACACACACACACACACACACACACACACACACACACACACACACAGAGACACACACAAACACGGACATCCACTGACTCTCTGTAACCTGTGTGTGTGTCCAGTGGATGTGTGTCTGGCTGGGAGAAGGGCGTGTTGTACGGAGAGGGGCAGAACCTGGCCCGTTACCTGATGGAAGCTCCAGCCAATCATGTCACTCCGTCAGTCTTCGCTGACACCATCACAAACAGACTGGCTCCCTACGCCGACCACGTCACCGTCCATAAGAGGTACAGAGGGGTACTGGGGGGAGGGACTAGAGGAGGAAGGGGAGGGACTGGAGGAGGGGCTGGAGGAGGGACTGGGGGAGGGACTGGAGGAGGGACTGGGGGAGGGACTGGAGGAGGGACTGGGGGAGGGACTGGGGGAGGGAGGAAGAGGAGGGAGGAAGAGGAGGGACTGGAGGGAAGAGGAGGGACTGGGGGATGAGGAGGAAGAGGAGAGACTGGAGGGGACTGGGGGGACGAGGGATGCGGGAGTGGGGGAGGAGGGACTGGGGGGGTGGGAGGGGGAGGGAGGGAAGAGGAGAGACTGGAGGGAAGAGGAGGGACTGGGGGATGCGGGAGTGGGGGGAGGAGGGACTGGGGGGTGGGAGGGGGAGGAGGGAAGAGGAGAGACTGGAGGGAAGAGGAGGGACTGGGGGGACGAGGGATGCGGGAGGGGGAGGAGTCAGGATGTAACATTTATTTTGACAAAAGGTTTATTACGAATGTCATTAACGTGTGTGTGTGTGTGTGTGTGTGTGTGTGTGTGTGTGTGTGTGTGTGTGTGTGTGTGTGTGTGTGTGTGTGTGTGTGTGTGTGTGTGTGTGTGTGTGTGTGTGTGTGTGTGTGTGTGTGTGCAGGTCTCAAGAGTGGATAGAGGAGCAGCAGATGGGAGCGTTCCTCAGTGTTTCTAAAGGTGATAGATGGGATGGTTCCTCAGTGTTTCTAAAGGTGATAGATGGGATGGTTCCTCAGTGTTTCTAAAGGTGATAGATGGGATGGTTCCTCAGTGTTTCTAAAGGTGATAGATGGGAGGGTTCCTCAGTGTTTCTAAAGGTGATAGATGGGAGGGTTCCTCAGTGTTTCTAAAGGTGATAGATGGGAGGGTTCCTCAGTGTTTCTAAAGGTGATAGATGGGATGGTTCCTCAGTGTTTCTAAAGGTGATAGATGGGAGGGTTCCTCAGTGTTTCTAAAGGTGATAGATGGGATGGTTCCTCAGTGTTTCTAAAGGTGATAGATGGGAGGGTTCCTCAGTGTTTCTAAAGGTGATAGATGGGATGGTTCCTCAGTGTTTCTAAAGGTGATAGATGGGATGGTTCCTCAGTGTTTCTAAAGGTGATGGATGGGAGGGTTCCTCAGTGTTTCTAAAGGTGATAGATGGGATGGTTCCTCAGTGTTTCTAAAGGTGATAGATGGGATGGTTCCTCAGTGTTTCTAAAGGTGATAGATGGGATGGTTCCTCAGTGTTTCTAAAGGTGATAGATGGGAGCGTTCCTCAGTGTTTCTAAAGGTGATAGATGGGAGTGTTCCTCAGTGTTTCTAAAGGTGATAGATGGGATGGTTCCTCAGTGTTTCTAAAGGTGATAGATGGGATGGTTCCTCAGATGGTTCAGCCTCCAGCGACATTATATTATATACAGTTGGTTCAGCAGCCTCATTATATTATATACAGTTGGTTCAGCCTCCAGCATTATATTATATACAGTTGGTTCAGCCTCCAGCGACATTATATTATATACAGTTGGTTCAGCCTCCAGCGACATTATATTATATACAGTTGGTTCAGCCTACAGCGACATTATATTATATACAGTTGGTTCAGCAGCCTACAGCGACATTATATTATATACAGTTGGTTCAGCCTCCAGAGACATTATATTATATACAGTTGGTTCAGCCTCCAGCGACATTATATTATATACAGTTGGTTCAGCCTCCAGCGACATTATATTATATACAGTTGGTTCAGCAGCCTACAGCGACATTATATTATATACAGTTGGTTCAGCCTCCAGCGTCATTATATTATATACAGTTGGTTCAGCCTCCAGCGACATTATATTATATACAGTTGGTTCAGCCTCCAGCGACATTATATTATATACAGTTGGTTCAGCCTCCAGCGACATTATATTATATACAGTTGGTTCAGCCTCCAGCGTCATTATATTATATACAGTTGGTTCAGCCTCCAGCGACATTATATTATATACAGTTGGTTCAGCCTCCAGCGACATTATATTATATACAGTTGGTTCAGCAGCCTACAGCGACATTATATTATATACAGTTGGTTCAGCCTCCAGCGACATTATATTATATACAGTTGGTTCAGCCTCCAGCGACATTATATTATATACAGTTGGTTCAGCCTCCAGCGACATTATATTATATACAGTTGGTTCAGCCTCCAGCGACATTATATTATATACAGTTGGTTCAGCCTCCAGCGACATTATATTATATACAGTTGGTTCAGCAGCCTCCAGCGACATTATATTATATACAGTTGGTTCAGCAGCCTACAGTTGGTTCAGCAGCCATTATATTATATACAGTTGGTTCAGCAGCGACATTATATTATATACAGTTGGTTCAGCCTCCAGCGACATTATATTATATACAGTTGGTTCAGCCTCCAGCGACATTATATTATATACAGTTGGTTCAGCCTCCAGCGACATTATATTATATACAGTTGGTTCAGCCTCCAGCGTCATTATATTATATACAGTTGGTTCAGCCTCCAGCGTCATTATATTATATACAGTTGGTTCAGCAGCCTCCAGCGACATTATATTATATACAGTTGGTTCAGCCTCCAGCGTCATTATATTATATACAGTTGGTTCAGCCTCCAGCGACATTATATTATATACAGTTGGTTCAGCCTCCAGCGACATTATATTATATACAGTTGGTTCAGCCTCCAGCGACATTATATTATATACAGTTGGTTCAGCCTCCAGCGACATTATATTATATAGCGACATTATATTATATACAGTTGGTTCAGCCTCCAGCGACATTATATTATATACAGTTGGTTCAGCCTCCAGCGACATTATATTATATACAGTTGGTTCAGCCTACAGCGACATTATATTATATACAGTTGGTTCAGCCTCCAGCGACATTATATTATATACAGTTGGTTCAGCCTCCAGCGACATTATATTATATACAGTTGGTTCAGCCTCCAGCGACATTATATTATATACAGTTGGTTCAGCCTCCAGCGACATTATATTATATACAGTTGGTTCAGCAGTTGGTTCAGCCTACAGCGACATTATATTATATACAGTTGGTTCAGCCTCCAGCGACATTATATTATATACAGTTGGTTCAGCCTCCAGCGACATTATATTATATACAGTTGGTTCAGCCTCCAGCGACATTATATTATATACAGTTGGTTCAGCCTCCAGCGACATTATATTATATACAGTTGGTTCAGCCTCCAGCGACATTATATTATATACAGTTGGTTCAGCCTCCAGCGACATTATATTATATACAGTTGGTTCAGCCTCCAGCGACATTATATTATATACAGTTGGTTCAGCAGCCATTATATTATATACAGTTGGTTCAGCGACATTATATTATATACAGTTGGTTCAGCCTCCAGCGACATTATATTATATACAGTTGGTTCAGCCTCCAGCGACATTATATTATATACAGTTGGTTCAGCCTCCAGCGACATTATATTATATACAGTTGGTTCAGCCTCCAGCGACATTATATTATATACAGTTGGTTCAGCCTCCAGCGACATTATATTATATACAGTTGGTTCAGCAGCCTCCAGCGACATTATATTATATACAGTTGGTTCAGCAGCCTCCAGCGACATTATATTATATACAGTTGGTTCAGCCTCCAGCGACATTATATTATATACAGTTGGTTCAGCCTCCAGCGACATTATATTATATACAGTTGGTTCAGCCTCCAGCGACATTATATTATATACAGTTGGTTCAGCAGCCTCCAGCGACATTATATTATATACAGTTGGTTCAGCCTCCAGCGACATTATATTATATACAGTTGGTTCAGCAGCCTCCAGCGTTGGTTCAGCATTATATTATATACAGTTGGTTCAGCCTCCAGCGACATTATATTATATACAGTTGGTTCAGCCTCCAGCGACATTATATTATATACAGTTGGTTCAGCAGCCTCCAGCGACATTATATTATATACAGTTGGTTCAGCCTCCAGTTGGTTCAGCCTCCAGCGACATTATATTATATACAGTTGGTTCAGCAGCTCCAGCGACATTATATTATATACAGTTGGTTCAGCCTCCAGTTGGTTCAGACATTATATTATATACAGTTGGTTCAGCCTCCAGCGACATTATATTATATACAGTTGGTTCAGCAGCCTCCAGCGACATTATATTATATACAGTTGGTTCAGCAGCCTCCAGCGTCATTATATTATATACAGTTGGTTCAGCTGCCTCTCCTCCAGCGACATTATATTATATACAGTTGGTTCAGCCTCCAGCGACATTATATTATATACAGTTGGTTCAGCCTCCAGCGACATTATATTATATACAGTTGGTTCAGCCTCCAGTTGGTTCAGCCTCAGACATTATATTATATACAGTTGGTTCAGCAGCCATCCAGCGACATTATATTATATACAGTTGGTTCAGCCTCCAGCGACATTATATTATATACAGTTGGTTCAGCAGCTCCAGCGACATTATATTATATACAGTTGGTTCAGCAGCCTCCAGCGACATTATATTATATACAGTTGGTTCAGCCTCCAGCGACATTATATTATATACAGTTGGTTCAGCAGCCTCCAGCGACATTATATTATATACAGTTGGTTCAGCAGCCTCCAGCGACATTATATTATATACAGTTGGTTCAGCCTCCAGCGACATTATATTATATACAGTTGGTTCAGCCTCCAGCGACATTATATTATATACAGTTGGTTCAGCCTCCAGCCTTATATTATATACAGTTGGTTCAGCCTCCAGCGACATTATATTATATACAGTTGGTTCAGCCTCCAGCGACATTATATTATATATACAGTTGGTTCAGCCTCCAGCGACATTATATTATATACAGTTGGTTCAGCCTCCAGCAGTTGGTTCAGCATTATATTATATACAGTTGGTTCAGCCTCCAGCGACATTATATTATATACAGTTGGTTCAGCCTCCAGCGACATTATATTATATACAGTTGGTTCAGCCTCCAGCGACATTATATTATATACAGTTGGTTCAGCCTCCAGCGACATTATATTATATACAGTTGGTTCAGCCTCCAGCGACATTATATTATATACAGTTGGTTCAGCCTCCAGCGACATTATATTATATACAGTTGGTTCAGCCTCCAGCGACATTATATTATATACAGTTGGTTCAGCCTCCAGCGACATTATATTATATACAGTTGGTTCAGCCTCCAGCGACATTATATTATATACAGTTGGTTCAGCCTCCAGCGACATTATATTATATACAGTTGGTTCAGCAGCCTCCAGCGACATTATATTATATACAGTTGGTTCAGCCTCCAGCGACATTATATTATATACAGTTGGTTCAGCCTCCAGCGACATTATATTATATACAGTTGGTTCAGCAGCCTCCAGCGACATTATATTATATACAGTTGGTTCAGCCTCCAGCGACATTATATTATATACAGTTGGTTCAGCCTCCAGCGACATTATATTATATACAGTTGGTTCAGCCTCCAGCGACATTATATTATATACAGTTGGTATCAGCCTCAGCCTCCAGCGACATTATATTATATACAGTTGGTTCAGCCTCCAGCGACATTATATTATATACAGTTGGTTCAGCCTCCAGCGACATTATATTATATACAGTTGGTTCAGCAGCCTCCAGCGACATTATATTATATACAGTTGGTTCAGCAGCCTCCAGCGACATTATATTATATACAGTTGGTTCAGCCTCAGCGTTGGTTCACATTATATTATATACAGTTGGTTCAGCCTCCAGCGACATTATATTATATACAGTTGGTTCAGCAGCCTCCAGCGACATTATATTATATACAGTTGGTTCAGCAGCCTCCAGCGACATTATATTATATACAGTTGGTTCAGCCTCCAGCGACATTATATTATATACAGTTGGTTCAGCAGCCTCCAGCGACATTATATTATATACAGTTGGTTCAGCAGCTCCAGCGACATTATATTATATACAGTTGGTTCAGCCTCCAGTTGGTTCGCCTCCACATTATATTATATACAGTTGGTTCAGCCTCCAGCATTATATTATATACAGTTGGTTCACATTTATATTATATACAGTTGGTTCAGCAGCCTCCAGCGACATTATATTATATACAGTTGGTTCAGCAGCTCCAGCGACATTATATTATATACAGTTGGTTCAGCCTCCAGTTGGTTCGACATTATATTATATACAGTTGGTTCAGCCTCCAGTGACATTATATTATATACAGTTGGTTCAGCCTCCAGCGACATTATATTATATACAGTTGGTTCAGCCTCCAGCGACATTATATTATATACAGTTGGTTCAGCCCTCCAGCGACATTATATTATATACAGTTGGTTCAGCCTCCAGCGACATTATATTATATACAGTTGGTTCAGCCTCCAGCGACATTATATTATATACAGTTGGTTCAGCCTCCAGCGACATTATATTATATACAGTTGGTTCAGCCTCCAGTTGGTTCAGACATTATATTATATACAGTTGGTTCAGCCTCCAGCGACATTATATTATATACAGTTGGTTCAGCCTCCAGCCATTATATTATATACAGTTGGTTCAGACATTATATTATATACAGTTGGTTCAGCCTCCGCGACATTATATTATATACAGTTGGTTCAGCCTCCAGCGACATTATATTATATACATTATATTATATACAGTTGGTTCAGCCTCCAGCGACATTATATTATATACAGTTGGTTCAGCCTCCAGCGACATTATATTATATACAGTTGGTTCAGCAGCCTCCAGCGACATTATATTATAACAGTACAGTTGTTGTTCAGCCTCCAGCGACATTATATTATATACAGTTGGTTCAGCAGCCTCCAGTTGGTTCAGACATTATATTATATACAGTTGGTTCAGCCTCCAGCGACATTATATTATATACAGTTGGTTCAGCAGCCTCCAGCGACATTATATTATATACAGTTGGTTCAGCAGCCTCCAGTTGACATTATATTATATACAGTTGGTTCAGCCTCCAGTGACATTATATTATATACAGTTGGTTCAGCCTCCAGTTGGTTCAGCCTCATTATATTATATACAGTTGGTTCAGCAGCCTCCAGAGACATTATATTATATACAGTTGGTTCAGCAGCCTCCAGCGACATTATATTATATACAGTTGGTTCAGCCTACAGCGACATTATATTATATACAGTTGGTTCAGCAGCCTCCAGCGACATTTAAAAGGGAAAACAGAGTTGTTGTTTCCTCATGTTTTGTTGTTGATATTGTTACTGTTGAGAGGAGAACTCACCAGAGATCATTTCACCGTTTATATCCTGCCGTCTCCTGTGACAAAGAAACGTTTGGTTTTGTTTTGTTGTTTTAGGCTCAGAGGAACCGCCTGTCTTCCTGGAGCTACACTACAACGGTTGTCCTGACAACACACAGTGTCCTCTACTGCTGGTTTCAAGTTTGGTTCATCAGCCTTTGACAGGTTCACGCGCACACATTTGGTTCACACGTCACTGCTGTCCAATCAGGGTGCTCTGTTCACTGTGTTGGTTCACAGCTAGTGGTTAAAATATCAGTTGGTTCAGCGTTTTTATAAAGATTCCTAGACTCATTTAATTGATACAACTGTTAACTGTTACTTACTCTATCTCTTGTCTCTGTCTCTCTCTCTACAGTTGTCCCTCTCTCTCTGTCTCTCTGTTTGTCTCAGCTGTGTCTCTCTGTCTCTGTCTCTCTCTGTGTCTCTCTGTCTCTGTCTCTCTCTGTTTGACTCTGTCAGCTTCTCTGTCTCTCTGGGTCTCTCTGTCTCTAGTCTCTGGTCTCTTATCTCTTGGTTCTTGTCTCTATATTATATACTCTGTGTCTCTCTGTTTGGTCTGCTGCTCTCTGGGATCTCTCTGTCTTTCTAGTTCTGACTCTTTGTGTCTCTCTAGAGGTCTCTCCTCTCTTGGTCTGCTCAGCTTGTCTGACATTATAGAGGTCTCTAGTTTGGTCTGCAGCTGTCTCAGTCCAGCGTTCTTTCTCTGGTCTGTTCAGCTAGAGGTCTCTCTCTTTGGTGTCAGCTCTGTCTGCTCTCTCTCTCTTGTTGTTTCCTCTCTCTCTCTGTCTCTGTCTCTCTCTGAGGTTCTCTAGTCCTGTCTCTCTCTCTCTCTGCTAGAGGTCTCTCTGTCTCTCTGTCCCTCTCTCTCTGTCTCTCTTCTCTCTGTCTCTCTCTCTCTGTCTCTCTGTTTCTAGTTTGTCTCTGTCTCTCTCTCTCTCTCTGTCTCTTGTCTCTCTGTCTTGGTCTGCTGTCTCTCTCTGTCTCTCTGTCTCTCTCTGTCTCTCTCTGTCTGTTCTGTCTCTCTCTAGTCTTGGTCTCTCTCTTGTCTCTCTCTCTCTCTAGTTTGGTCTGCTCTTGTCTCTCTCTCTCTCTCTCTAGTTCTGGTCTGCTCTTGTCTCTCTCTCTCTCTCTCTCTGTCTCTGTCTCTCTCTGTCTCTGTCTGTCTCTCTGTTCTCTCTTTGGTCTGTCTCTCTCTGCTCTCTCTCTCTCTAGTTCTGGTCTCTCTTGTCTCTCTCTGTCTCTCTCTCTCTGTCTGGTCTGCTCTCTGTCTCTCTCTCTCTCTCTCTCTCTCTCTCTCTGGTCTGCTCTCTCTCTGTCTCCTAGAGGTCTCTCTAGTTTCTCTCTGCTCTCTGTCTCTCTGTCTCTCTCTGTCTCTAGTCTCTGTCTGTCTCTCTCTCTCTCTGTCTCTCTCTCTCTCTCTCTCTCTCTGCTGTCTCTCTCTGTCTCTCTCTCTTCTCTGCTCTCTCTCTCTAGTCTGGTCTGCTCTCTCTCTGTCTCTCTCTCTCTCCCTCTGTCTCTCTGTCTCTCTCTCTGCTCTCTCTGTCTCTCTCTTCTGGTCTGCTCTAGAGGTCTCTCTCTCTCTGTCTCTCTCTGTCTGTCTGTCTCTCTGTCTGTCTCTCTTGGTCTGTCTCTCTCTGTCTGTCTTCTGTCTGGTCTCTCTGCTCTGTCTGCTCTCTCTCTGTCTCTCTGTCTCTCTCTCTGTCTCTCTGTCTCTGTCTCTGTCTCTCTATCTCTCTAGTCTCTGGTCTGCAGCTTCTCTGCTCTCTCTCTCTCTCTCTCTGACCTGCAGCTCTGTCTGCTCTCTCTCTTTCTCTCTCTTTCTCTCTGCTCTCTCTGTCTGTCTCTCTCTCTCTCTCTCTCTCTCTCTGGTCTGCAGCTCTCTCTCTCTCTCTCTCTCTCTCTGGTCTCTCTCTGTCTCTCTCTCTCTGTCTCTCTCTCTCTGTCTCTCTCTCTCTCTCTCTCTCTTCTCTCTCTCTCTCTCTCTCTCTCTTCTCTGTCTCTCTCTGTCTCTCTCTGTCTGCTCTCTGTCTCTCTCTCTGTGTCTCTCTCTCTGTGTCTCTCTCTCTGTCTCTTCTCCTCTGTCTCTGTCTCTCTCTGTCTCTCTCTCTCTCCGTCTCTCTCTCAGCTCTCTCTCTCTGTCTCTGTCTCTGTCTCTCTCTGTCTCTCTCTCTCTTTCTAGTGGTGGGATCAGTCTAAAGCCTCCGTCAGGTATGGTCTGCGATGAGGGCTGATATGGGAGGAGCCGCCACGGTGTGTTCCGCCATCGTCACGGCAGCAGCCCTCAACCTGCCAATCAACATCATAGGTGAGCTTGCGGCGACGTGACGCGCTAGCCAATCAGTGTCTAGAGCAGGGCTCCCCGACCCTCCTGTAGGTTTTAACTCCAGGAGGGTATCTCTCCAGGAACAGGGTTGGAGTTAAAACCTACAGGAGGGTATCTCTCCAGGAACAGGGTTGGAGTTAGTCGTGCAGCCCCTCAACAGAACCCAAAATATAAACTTGTTTTACTCCAATGCTGGTAAACCATGTAATCAAACAATATATATATATATTTTGACCTGCAGCTTGTCTGCTAGAGGTCTCTAGTTTGGTCTGCAGCTTGTCTCCTAGAGGTCTCTAGTTTGGTCTGCAGCTAGAGGTCTCTAGTTTGGTCTGCAGCTTGTCTCCTAGAGGTTTCTAGTTTGGTCTGCAGCTTGTCTGCTAGAGGTTTCTAGTTTGGTCTGCAGCTTGTCTGCTAGAGGTTTCTAGTTTGGTCTGCAGCTTGTCTCCTAGAGGTTTCTAGTTTGGTCTGCAGCTAGAGGTCTCTAGTTTGGTCTGCAGCTAGAGGTTTCTAGTTTGGTCTGCAGCTTGTCTCCTAGAGGTTTCTAGTTTGGTCTGCAGCTAGAGGTCTCTAGTTTGGTCTGCAGCTAGAGGTTTCTAGTTTGGTCTGCAGCTAGAGGTTTCTAGTTTGGTCTGCAGCTAGAGGTTTCTAGTTTGGTCTGCAGCTAGAGGTTTCTAGTTTGGTCTGCAGCTTGGTCTGCAGCTAGAGGTTTCTAGTTTGGTCTGCAGCTAGAGGTTTCTAGTTTGGTCTGCAGCTTGAGGTTTCTAGTTTGGTCTGCAGCTTTGTTCTCTAGTTTGGTCTGCTTGTCTAGAGGTTTCTAGTTTGGTCTGCAGCTAGAGGTCTCTAGTTTGGTCTGCAGCTTGTCTGTTAGAGGTTTCTAGTTTGGTCTGCAGCTTGTCTCCTAGAGGTTTCTAGTTTGGTCTGCAGCTTGTCTGCTAGAGGTTTCTAGTTTGGTCTGCAGCTTGTCTGCTAGAGGTCTCTAGTTTGGTCTGCAGCTTGTCTGCTAGAGGTTTCTAGTTTGGTCTGCAGCTAGAGGTTTCTAGTTTGGTCTGCAGCTAGAGGTTTCTAGTTTGGTCTGCAGCTTGTCTCCTAGAGGTTTCTAGTTTGGTCTGCAGCTAGAGGTTTCTAGTTTGGTCTGCAGCTAGAGGTTTCTAGTTTGGTCTGCAGCTTGTCTGCTAGAGGTTTCTAGTTTGGTCTGCAGCTAGAGGTTTCTAGTTTGGTCTGCAGCTAGAGGTCTCTAGTTTGGTCTGCAGCTTGTCTGCTAGAGGTTTCTAGTTTGGTCTGCAGCTTGTCTCCTAGAGGTTTCTAGTTTGGTCTGCAGCTAGAGGTTTCTAGTTTGGTCTGCAGCTAGAGGTTTCTAGTTTGGTCTGCAGCTTGTCTGCTAGAGGTTTCTAGTTTGGTCTGCAGCTTGTCTGCTAGAGGTTCTAGTTTGGTCTGCAGCTAGAGGTTTCTAGTTTGGTCTGCAGCTTGTCTGGTCTCTAGTTTGGTCTGCAGCTTGTCTCTAGAGGTTTCTAGTTTGGTCTGCAGCTTGTCTGTTAGAGGTTTCTAGTTTGGTCTGCAGCTTGTCTGCTAGAGGTTTCTAGTTTGGTCTGCAGCTTGTCTCCTAGAGGTTCTAGTTTGGTCTGCAGCTTGTCTAGTTTGGGTTTGTTTGTCTGCAGCTTGTCTCCTAGAGGTTTCTAGTTTGGTCTGCAGCTAGAGGTTTCTAGTTTGGTCTGCAGCTAGAGGTTTCTAGTTTGGTCTGCAGCTAGAGGTTTCTAGTTTGGTCTGCAGCTAGAGGTTTCTAGTTTGGTCTGCAGCTTGTCTCCTAGAGGTTTCTAGTTTGGTCTGCAGCTAGAGGTTTCTAGTTTGGTCTGCAGCTAGAGGTTTCTAGTTTGGTCTGCAGCTAGAGGTTTCTAGTTTGGTCTGCAGCTTGTCTGCTAGAGGTTTCTAGTTTGGTCTGCAGCTAGAGGTTTCTAGTTTGGTCTGCAGCTTTTCTAGTTTGGTCTGCAGCTAGAGGTTTCTAGTTTGGTCTGCAGCTTGTCTCCTAGAGGTTTCTAGTTTGGTCTGCAGCTTGTCTGTTAGAGGTTTCTAGTTTGGTCTGCAGCTAGAGGTTTCTAGTTTGGTCTGCAGCTAGAGGTTTCTAGTTTGGTCTGCAGCTAGAGGTTTCTAGTTTGGTCTGCAGCTTGTCTCCTAGAGGTCTCTAGTTTGGTCTGCAGCTTGTCTCCTAGAGGTTTCTAGTTTGGTCTGCAGCTAGAGGTTTCTAGTTTGGTCTGCAGCTTGTCTCCTAGAGGTTTCTAGTTTGGTCTGCAGCTAGAGGTTTCTAGTTTGGTCTGCAGCTTGTCTGCTAGAGGTCTCTAGTTTGGTCTGCAGCTAGAGGTTTCTAGTTTGGTCTGCAGCTAGAGGTTTCTAGTTTGGTCTGCAGCTTGTCTCCTAGAGGTTTCTAGTTTGGTCTGCAGCTAGAGGTCTCTAGTTTGGTCTGCAGCTAGAGGTTTCTAGTTTGGTCTGCAGCTTGTCTCCTAGAGGTCTCTAGTTTGGTCTGCAGCTTGTCTCCTAGAGGTTTCTAGTTTGGTCTGCAGCTTGTCTCCTAGAGGTCTCTAGTTTGGTCTGCAGCTTGTCTCCTAGAGGTCTCTAGTTTGGTCTGCAGCTTGTCTCCTAGAGGTTTCTAGTTTGGTCTGCAGCTTGTCTCCTAGAGGTTTCTAGTTTGGTCTGCAGCTAGAGGTTTCTAGTTTGGTCTGCAGCTAGAGGTTTCTAGTTTGGTCTGCAGCTTGTCTCCTAGAGGTTTCTAGTTTGGTCTGCAGCTTGTCTCCTAGAGGTTTCTAGTTTGGTCTGCAGCTTGTCTGTTAGAGGTTTCTAGTTTGGTCTGCAGCTTGTCTGCTAGAGGTTTCTAGTTTGGTCTGCAGCTAGAGGTCTCTAGTTTGGTCTGCAGCTTGTCTGCTAGAGGTCTCTAGTTTGGTCTGCAGCTAGAGGTCTCTAGTTTGGTCTGCAGCTAGAGGTTTCTAGTTTGGTCTGCAGCTAGAGGTTTCTAGTTTGGTCTGCAGCTTTTCTAGTTTGGTCTGCAGCTAGAGGTTTCTAGTTTGGTCTGCAGCTAGAGGTTTCTAGTTTGGTCTGCAGCTTGTCTGCTAGAGGTTTCTAGTTTGGTCTGCAGCTTGTCTGCTAGAGGTCTCTAGTTTGGTCTGCAGCTAGAGGTCTCTAGTTTGGTCTGCAGCTTGTCTGCTAGAGGTTTCTAGTTTGGTCTGCAGCTTGTCTGCTAGAGGTCTCTAGTTTGGTCTGCAGCTTGTCTGCTAGAGGTTTCTAGTTTGGTCTGCAGCTTGTCTGCTAGAGGTTTCTAATTTGGTCTGCATCTTGTCTGTTAGAGGTTTCTAGTTTGACCTGCAGCTTGTCTCCTAGAGGTCTCTAGTTTGGTCTGCAGCTTGTCTGCTAGAGGTCTCTAGTTTGGTCTGCAGCTTGTCTGCTAGAGGTCTCTAGTTTGGTCTGCAGCTTGTCTGCTAGAGGTTTCTAATTTGGTCTGCAGCTTGTCTGCTAGAGGTTTCTAGTTTGGTCTGCAGCTTGTCTCCTAGAGGTTTCTAGTTTGGTCTGCAGCTTGTCTGCTGGAGGTTTCTAGTTTGGTCTGCAGCTTGTCTGCTAGAGGTTTCTAGTTTGGTCTGCAGCTTGAGGTCTCTAGTTTGGTCTGCAGCTAGAGGTTTCTAGTTTGGTCTGCAGCTAGAGGTTTCTAGTTTGGTCTGCAGCTTGTCTCCTAGAGGTTTCTAGTTTGACCTGCAGCTAGAGGTTTCTAGTTTGGTCTGCAGCTTGTCTGCTGGAGGTTTCTAGTTTGGTCTGCAGCTTGTCTCCTCGAGGTTTCTAGTTTGGTCTGCAGCTTGTCTGCTGGAGGTTTCTAGTTTGGTCTGCAGCTTGTCTCCTCGAGGTCTCTAGTTTGGTCTGCAGCTTGAGGTTTCTAGTTTGGTCTGCAGCTTGTCTGCTAGAGGTTTCTAGTTTGGTCTGCAGCTAGAGGTTTCTAGTTTGGTCTGCAGCTTGTCTCCTAGAGGTTTCTAGTTTGGTCTGCAGCTTGTCTGCTAGAGGTTTCTAGTTTGGTCTGCAGCTAGAGGTCTCTAGTTTGGTCTGCAGCTTGTCTGCTAGAGGTTTCTAGTTTGGTCTGCAGCTTGTCTGCTGGAGGTTTCTAGTTTGGTCTGCAGCTTGTCTGCTAGAGGTTTCTAGTTTGGTCTGCAGCTTGAGGTCTCTAGTTTGGTCTGCAGCTTGTCTCCTAGAGGTTTCTAGTTTGACCTGCAGCTAGAGGTTTCTAGTTTGGTCTGCAGCTTGTCTGCTGGAGGTTTCTAGTTTGGTCTGCAGCTTGTCTCCTAGAGGTTTCTAGTTTGGTCTGCAGCTTGTCTCCTCGAGGTTTCTAGTTTGGTCTGCAGCTTGTCTGCTAGAGGTTTCTAGTTTGGTCTGCAGCTTGTCTGTTAGAGGTTTCTAGTTTGACCTGCAGCTTGTCTCCTAGAGGTCTCTAGTTTGGTCTGCAGCTAGAGGTTTCTAGTTTGGTCTGCAGCTAGAGGTTTCTAGTTTGGTCTGCAGCTAGAGGTTTCTAGTTTGGTCTGCAGCTAGAGGTTTCTAGTTTGGCCTGCAGCTTGAGGTTTCTAGTTTGGTCTGCAGCTAGAGGTTTCTAGTTTGGTCTGCAGCTGGAGGTTTCTAGTTTGGTCTGCAGCTTGTCTCCTAGAGGTTTCTAGTTTGGTCTGCAGCTAGAGGTCTCTAGTTTGGTCTGCAGCTTGTCTCCTCGAGGTTTCTAGTTTGGTCTGCAGCTTGTCTGTTAGAGGTTTCTAGTTTGGTCTGCAGCTTGTCTCCTCGAGGTTTCTAGTTTGACCTGCAGCTTGTCTCCTAGAGGTTTCTAGTTTGGTCTGCAGCTTGTCTCCTCGAGGTTTCTAGTTTGGTCTGCAGCTTGTCTGCTGGAGGTTTCTAGTTTGGTCTGCAGCTAGAGGTCTCTAGTTTGGTCTGCAGCTTGTCTGTTAGAGGTTTCTAGTTTGGTCTGCAGCTTGTCTGCTAGAGGTTTCTAGTTTGGTCTGCAGCTTGTCTGCTAGAGGTTTCTAGTTTGACCTGCAGCTTGTCTGCTAGAGGTTTCTAGTTTGGTCTGCAGCTAGAGGTTTCTAGTTTGGTCTGCAGCTAGAGGTTTCTAGTTTGGTCTGCAGCTAGAGGTCTCTAGTTTGGTCTGCAGCTAGAGGTTTCTAGTTTGGTCTGCAGCTAGAGGTTTCTAGTTTGGTCTGCAGCTAGAGGTCTCTAGTTTGGTCTGCAGCTTGTCTCCTAGAGGTTTCTAGTTTGGTCTGCAGCTAGAGGTTTCTAGTTTGGTCTGCAGCTAGAGGTTTCTAGTTTGGTCTGCAGCTTGTCTGTTAGAGGTTTCTAGTTTGGTCTGCAGCTTGTCTCCTAGAGGTTTCTAGTTTGACCTGCAGCTTGTCTCCTAGAGGTTTCTAGTTTGACCTGCAGCTTGTCTCCTAGAGGTTTCTAGTTTGGTCTGCAGCTTGTCTGCTAGAGGTTTCTAGTTTGGTCTGCAGCTTGTCTGCTAGAGGTTTCTAGTTTGACCTGCAGCTTGTCTCCTAGAGGTTTCTAGTTTGACCTGCAGCTTGTCTGCTAGAGGTTTCTAGTTTGGTCTGCAGCTTGTCTGTTAGAGGTTTCTAGTTTGGTCTGCAGCTAGAGGTCTCTAGTTTGGTCTGCAGCTAGAGGTCTCTAGTTTGGTCTGCAGCTAGAGGTTTCTAGTTTGGTCTGCAGCTGGAGGTTTCTAGTTTGGTCTGCAGCTTGTCTGGTCTCTAGTTTGGTCTGCAGCTTGTCTGCTAGAGGTTTCTAGTTTGGTCTGCAGCTTGTCTGGTCTGCAGCTAGAGGTCTCTAGTTTGGTCTGCAGCTTGTCTGCTAGAGGTCTCTAGTTTGGTCTGCAGCTTGTCTGTTAGAGGTTTCTAGTTTGGTCTGCAGCTTGTCTGCTAGAGGTTTCTAGTTTGGTCTGCAGCTGGAGGTTTCTAGTTTGGTCTGCAGCTTGTCTGCTAGAGGTTTCTAGTTTGGTCTGCAGCTAGAGGTCTCTAGTTTGGTCTGCAGCTGGAGGTTTCTAGTTTGGTCTGCAGCTTGTCTGCTAGAGGTTTCTAGTTTGGTCTGCAGCTTGTCTCCTAGAGGTTTCTAGTTTGGTCTGCAGCTTGTCTGCTAGAGGTCTCTAGTTTGGTCTGCAGCTTGTCTGCTAGAGGTCTCTAGTTTGGTCTGCAGCTTGTCTGCTAGAGGTTTCTAGTTTGGTCTGCAGCTTGTCTGCTAGAGGTCTCTAGTTTGGTCTGCAGCTTGTCTCCTAGAGGTCTCTAGTTTGGTCTGCAGCTAGAGGTTTCTAGTTTGGTCTGCAGCTTGTCTGCTAGAGGTTTATAGTTTGACCTGCAGCTTGTCTCCTAGAAGTTTCTCCACAGGAAGTAGTGGTTTCTCCACAGGAAGTAGTAATGTGTGTTATTAACAGGTCTAGCAACTCTCTGTGACCTGCAGCTTGTCTCCTAGAGGTTGCTCCACAGGAAGTAGAGGTTTCTCCACAGGAAGTAGTAATGTGTGTTATTAACCCCCAGGTCTAGCACCTCTCTGTGACCTGCAGCTTGTCTGCTAGAGGTTTCTCCACAGGAAGTAGTAATGTGTGTTATTAACCCCCAGGTCTAGCACCTCTCTGTGACCTGCAGCTTGTCTCCTAGAGGTTTCTCCACAGGAAGTAGTAATGTGTGTTATTAACAGGTCTAGCACCTCTCTGTGACCTGCAGCTTGTCTCCTAGAGGTTTCTCCACAGGAAGTAGTGGTTTCTCCACAGGAAGTGGTAATGTGTGTTATTAACCCCCCAGGTCTAGCACCTCTCTGTGACCTGCAGCTTGTCTCCTAGAGGTTTCTCCACAGGAAGTAGTAATGTGTGTTATTAACAGGTCTAGCACCTCTCTGTGACCTGCAGCTTGTCTCCTAGAGGTTTCTCCACAGGAAGTAGTGGTTTCTCCACAGGAAGTGGTAATGTGTGTTATTAACCCCCCAGGTCTAGCACCTCTCTGTGACCTGCAGCTTGTCTGCTAGAGTTTTCTCCACAGGAAGTAGTGGTTTCTCCACAGGAAGTGGTAATGTGTGTTATTAACAGGTCTAGCACCTCTCTGTGACCTGCAGCTTGTCTCCTAGAGGTTTCTCTACAGGAAGTAGTGGTTTCTCCACAGGAAGTGGTAATGTGTGTTATTAACCCCCCAGGTCTAGCACCTCTCTGTGACCTGCAGCTTGTCTCCTAGAGGTTTCTCCACAGGAAGTAGTTTTCTCCACAGGAAGTGGTAATGTGGTTTTAACCCCCAGGTCTAGCACCTCTCTGTGACCTGCAGCTTGTCTGCTAGAGGTTTCTCCACAGGAAGTAGTAATGTGTGTTATTAACAGGTCTAGCACCTCTCTGTGACCTGCAGCTTGTCTCCTAGAGGTTTCTCCACAGGAAGTAGTGGTTTCTCCACAGGAAGTGGTAATGTGTGTTATTAACCCCCCAGGTCTAGCACCTCTCTGTGACCTGCAGCTTGTCTCCTAGAGTTTTCTCCACAGGAAGTAGTGGTTTCTCCACAGGAAGTGGTAATGTGTGTTATTAACAGGTCTAGCACCTCTCTGTGACCTGCAGCTTGTCTCCTAGAGGTTTCTCTACAGGAAGTAGTGGTTTCTCCACAGGAAGTGGTAATGTGTGTTATTAACCCCCCAGGTCTAGCACCTCTCTGTGACCTGCAGCTTGTCTCCTAGAGGTTTCTCCACAGGAAGTAGTGGTTTCTCCACAGGAAGTGGTAATGTGTGTTATTAACCCCCCAGGTCTAGCACCTCTCTGTGACCTGCAGCTTGTCTCCTAGAGGTTTCTCCACAGGAAGTAGTAATGTGTGTTATTAACAGGTCTAGCACCTCTCTGTGACCTGCAGCTTGTCTCCTAGAGGTTTCTCCACAGGAAGTAGTGGTTTCTCCACAGGAAGTGGTAATGTGTGTTATTAACCCCCCAGGTCTAGCACCTCTCTGTGACCTGCAGCTTGTCTGCTAGAGTTTTCTCCACAGGAAGTAGTGGTTTCTCCACAGGAAGTGGTAATGTGTGTTATTAACAGGTCTAGCACCTCTCTGTGACCTGCAGCTTGTCTCCTAGAGGTTTCTCTACAGGAAGTAGTGGTTTCTCCACAGGAAGTGGTAATGTGTGTTATTAACCCCCCAGGTCTAGCACCTCTCTGTGACCTGCAGCTTGTCTCCTAGAGGTTTCTCCACAGGAAGTAGTGGTTTCTCCACAGGAAGTGGTAATGTGTGTTATTAACCCCAGGTCTAGCACCTCTCTGTGACCTGCAGCTTGTCTGCTAGAGGTTTCTCCACAGGAAGTAGTGGTTTCTCCACAGGAAGTAGTAATGTGTGTTCTTAACAGGTCTAGCACCTCTCTGTGAGAACATGCCCAGTGGGAAAGCCAACAAGCCTGGAGACGTCGTCACCGCCAAGAACGGCAAAACCATACAGGTATCTGTTACCGTGGCTACTAAACCATACAGGTCTTTGTTACCGTGGCAACTAAACCATACAGGTCTTTGTTACTGTGGCTACTAAACCATACAGGTCTTTGTTACTGTGGCTACTAAACCATACAGGTATCTGTTACCGTAGCTACTAAACCATACAGGTATCTGTTACCGTGGCAACTAAACCATACAGGTATCTGTTACCGTGGCAACTAAACCATACAGGTCTTTGTTACCGTGGCTACTAAACCATACAGGTCTTTGTTACCGTGGCAACTAAACCATACAGGTCTTTGTTACTGTGGCTACTAAACCATACAGGTCTTTGTTACTGTGGCAACTAAACCATACAGGTCTTTGTTACCGTGGCTACTAAACCATACAGGTCTTTGTTACCGTGGCTACTAAACCATACAGGTCTTTGTTACCGTGGCTACTAAACCATACAGGTCTTTGTTACCGTGGATACTAAACCTGCAGGTATTTGTTACCATCGCTACTAAACCATACAGGTATCTGTTACCGTGGCTACTAAACCATACAGGTCTTTGTTACCGTGGCAACTAAACCATACAGGTCTTTGTTACCGTGGCAACTAAACCATACAGGTGTGTGTGTTACCGTGGCTACTAAACCATACAGGTCTTTGTTACCGTGGCTACTAAACCATACAGGTCTTTGTTACCGTGGCTACTAAACCATACAGGTCTTTGTTACCGTGGCTACTAAACCATACAGGTCTTTGTTACCGTGGCTACTAAACCATACAGGTCTTTGTTACTGTGGCTACTAAACCATACAGGTCTTTGTTACTGTGGCAACTAAACCATACAGGTCTTTGTTACCGTGGCTACTAAACCATACAGGTCTTTGTTACCGTGGCTACTAAACCATACAGGTCTTTGTTACCGTGGCTACTAAACCATACAGGTCTTTGTTACCGTGGATACTAAACCTGCAGGTATTTGTTACCATCGCTACTAAACCATACAGGTATCTGTTACCGTGGCTACTAAACCATACAGGTCTTTGTTACCGTGGCAACTAAACCATAC
>NW_025745895.1:52500-115000 GCF_021184085.1 Oncorhynchus gorbuscha | reverse complement strand
AAGTTTAAAACATATAACACTACAGTTTATAGGTTGACTTTAGGGGGGACGCTAAAATAAAGGCTTAAAACATAAAACACTACAGTTTAAAGGTTGACTTTAGGGGGGACGCTAAAATAAAGGCTTAAAACATGTACAACATAAAACACTACAGTTTAAAGGTTGACTTTAGGGGGGCGCTAAAATAAAGGCTTAAAACATAAAACACTACAGTTTAAAGGTTGACTTTAGGGGGACGGGACGCTAAAATAAAGGCTTAAAACATAAAACACTACAGTTTAAAGGTTGACTTTAGGGGGACGGGACGCTAAAATAAAGGCTTAAAACATGTACAACATAAAACACTACAGTTTAAAGTTTGACTTTAGGGGGGGGGGGACGCTAAAATAAAGGCTTAAAACATAAAACACTACAGTTTAAAGTTTGACTTTAGGGGGGCGCTAAAATAAAGGCTTAAAACATAAAACACTACAGTTTAAAGGTTGACTTTAGGGGGGGGGGACGCTAAAATAAAGGCTTTAAACTGTAGAACTGATCAATGCAGCGTCATACCAGGTCAGTTCATCCTTAAAAACAAATCAATGAAGAAGATATTTGGCTGCAGAAGTTTCATATTGACCTCTACAGCTTCCTGTGAAATGACTTCACAAATACTGGAGGAGTTACTGGCTAGCTACAGTGGCTAGCTTAGCTAACGAACATCAACACACACTGGAGGAGTTACTGGCTAGCTTAGCTAACGTACTAGCTAAGACACATCAACACATACTGGAGGAGTTACTGGCCTGCTACAGTGGCTAGCTTAGCTAACGTACTGGCTAAGACACATCAACACATACTGGAGGAGTTACTGGCCTGCTACAGTGGCTAGCTTAGCTAACGTACTAGCTAAGACACCACAACACATACTGGAGGAGTTACTGGCTAGCTACAGTGGCTAGCTTAGCTAACGTACTAGCTAAGACACATCAACACATACTGGAGGAGTTACTGGCCTGCTACAGTGGCTAGCTTAGCTAACGTACTAGCTAAGACACCACAACACATACTGGAGGAGTTACTGGCTAGCTACAGTGGCTAGCTTAGCTAACGTACTAGCTATGACAACACACACTGGAGGAGCTACAGTGACTAGCTTAGCTAACGAACATCAACACACACTGGAGGAGTTACTGGCTAGCTAACGAACTAGCTCTGTCGGTCATGGAGCGCATGATCAGAATGACACATCTATCACAACTGCTTCTGTTAGTGTTCTAGAACCATGACAACCACAACCCCTTCTGTTAGTGTTCTAGAACCATGACAACCACAACCCCTTCTGTTAGTGTTCTAAAACCATGACAACCACAACCCCTTCTGTTAGTGTTCTAGAACCATGACAACCACAACCCCTTCTGTTAGTGTTCTAGAACCATGACAACCACAACTGCTTCTGTTAGTGTTCTAGAACCATGACAACCACAACCCCTTCTGTTAGTGTTCTAGAACCATGACAAACACAACTGCTTCTGTTAGTGTTCTAGAACCATGACAACCACAACCCCTTCTGTTAGTGTTCTAGAACCATGACGACCACAACCCCTTCTGTTAGTGTTCTAGAACCATGACGACCACAACCCCTTCTGTTAGTGTTCTAGAACCATGACGACCACAACCCCTTCTGTTAGTGTTCTAGAACCATGACGACCACAACCCCTTCTGTTAGTGTTCTAGAACCATGACGACCACAACCCCTTCTGTTAGTGTTCTAGAACCACCCCTCTGTTCTGTCCGGCTGAGGGGTTGGATTGCTGAGAGACGCTGGCTCTTGTCCTGTTGGACATAAACAATACACTTTTCTCTTTTTAGATTCTCTCTCACTGTTTGTCTCTCTCCAGGTTCCCTACCTGAAGAAAGGAATGTCTGGGAGACCGACACGAACACTGGTCGAGTTCGCTGCTGGACTGGCCAACCAAGCCTGAAGACACACACACACACACACACCTACACACACTGAGCTGGCTGGAGAAGGATTATTCTGTAGAGACAGAGACACTGGTACTGTGTAGATTTACAGACTGCTTCCCAAATAGCACCTTATTCCCTCCCCATAGGAGTCTGGTCTAAAGTAGTGAACTATATAGGGAATAGGCTGCTATTTGGGATGTATCCTGAGTCATCTGGTAGTAGCCTGCTGTGCATCGAGAGGAGAGGAGGAGAAGAGGACATTTCCACCCCAGTGCCCCAGCACATGTAACTAATTCCCTCTCGAGCCTAGTTTATAGCCTACATACGTATTCATTGAGAAACTGAATTTATGTAAATTGACAAGGTATATCGTATCCTACCCTACAAGGTATATCGTATCGTATCCTACCAAAACAGTTTGCAGTCAGAGTGCAGTGGAACTGGATCCAAATTAAGTCCTGTTTTAACTACAGTTATTCTGCACTCTCTGCTTCCAAAATACCACAGTCGACTTTAATCTTGTTTCGGGAACGGTAACTATGCAAAGTGACACTACGCAGCCCTGCAATTTATAACTGGAAGAACGCAGGATGGCCTTTTCTGCGTAGCGTTCTTGCGATGCATAGTAGGGTAAAAAACGAGGCTTCAGTGACAGTCAGTTAACCAACCTCTTCTGTCCAGTAGTTGTGGGAGAAACTAATGCTGAAGTTGGTATGCACTTCTGCAAAACAAAAACTGTCAAATATTATTATTGCCAATATTTACATGTCATTTAAATAAAACACCGATAAAAACCATTTTGGGGGATCAATGTGTCTTGTCACTATATTATAGTGTAAATCACTAATTGTTTTAATTGAGTAGAACCTATTACATTCCTCACCCAGTGTGGCATGTCCTAGTTGCTATATTTATCAACTTTTCAGACTACCCTGGCAACTTTTTTTTTTTTTCAAACAGCACCTTGCAACAGTGGTCCTTCTGTAGCTCAGTTTAGAGCATACTTTTTCGAAAATACGTTGTATGTGACTTAAGGAACTTTTGGCATTATTTATTTATTTTTTTATTTAAATTTAGCTACTTTTAAAAATTAGTTTGGAACTTTTGGCAACTTTTGAAAAGTGACTCAAACGCACGCATTTCCCCCTCTGACAAAAACGATGTTCTCTTGTCACACAACTCAGTCACAACACATGCCTGGCTGCAATGGTGTATTGTGAGTGACGCCTGCAGCAAACCCAATGAATATAGTTGCTCGCGAATGTTTGATCTTGAACAGAACTTACAACATCAATCAACATATTCTCTCAATCAAAAGTGGACAGCCAGAAGAAGTACAGAAAAGAGTGGGACTCTGCACCTGAACAAATGTCAAACCATATTTATTTTGCCAGTCTATTTCAATAACGTTATTGCGTATTATACGTAAAGACGTAAATTTTACGTTATCACGCAATGACATCACAACGTAATTTAGTTGGCAACACTGCAAACAACCATCCAGTATGTCTTCCTCCATGGGCAGCGGGATGTTCCCCGGCCAGCAGTCCGCTGGTCCTCACCCTGTCGGCGGCCCGGGTCAGCCGGGACTACTATCTGGAGCTCCGGGGAACAGGGTCCAGGGCCCCAACACTCTGGTAGACGACCTAGAGGCTTCTTTCGAGGTACGAGAGCAACAGCTAGCCGTGGTATAGCTAACTGAATGATACTAGCTAGCCGTGGTATAGCTAACGGAATGATACTAGCTAACCGTGGTATAGCTAACGGAATGATACTAGCTAACGGAATGATACTAGCTAACGGAATGATACTAGCTAACGGAATGATACTAGTTAGCCGTGGTATAGCTAACGGAATGATACTAGCTAACGGAATGATACTAGCTAACTGAATGATACTAGCTAGCCGTGGTATAGCTAACGGAATGATACTAGCTAACGGAATGATACTAGCTAACGGAATGATACTAGCTAGCCGTGGTATAGCTAACGGAATGATACTAGCTAGCCGTGGTATAGCTAACGGAATGATACTGGCTAACGGAATGATACTGGCTAACGGAATGATACTAGCTAGCCGTGGTATAGCTAACGGAATGATACTAGCTAACGGAATGATACTAGCTAACGGAATGATACTAGTTAGCCGTGGTATAGCTAACGGAATGATACTAGCTAACGGAATGATACTAGCTAACGGAATGATACTAGTTAGCCGTGGTATAGCTAACGGAATGATACTAGCTAACGGAATGATACTAGCTAACGGAATGATACTAGTTAGCCGTGGTATAGCTAACAGAATGATACTAGCTAACGGAATGATACTAGCTAACGGAATGATACTAGCCGTGGTATAGCTAACGGAATGATACTAGCTAGCCGTGGTATAGCTAACGGAATGATACTAGCTAGCCGTGGTATAGCTAACGGAATGATACTAGCTAACGGAATGATACTAGCTAACGGAATGATACTAGCTAACGGAATGATACTAGCTAACGGAATGATACTAGCTAACGGAATGATACTAGTTAGCCGTGGTATAGCTAACGGAATGATACTAGCTAACGGAATGATACTAGCTAACGGAATGATACTAGCTAGCCGTGGTATAGCTAACGGAATGATACTAGCTAACGGAATGATACTAGCTAACGGAATGATACTAGTTAGCCGTGGTATAGCTAACAGAATGATACTAGCTAGCCGTGGTATAGCTAACGGAATGATACTAGTTAGCCGTGGTATAGCTAACGGAATGATACTAGCTAACGGAATGATACTAGCTAACGGAATGATACTAGTTAGCCGTGGTATAGCTAACGGAATGATACTAGCTAACGGAATGATACTAGCTAACGGAATGATACTAGCCGTGGTATAGCTAACGGAATGATACTAGCTAGCCGTGGTATAGCTAACGGAATGATACTAGCTAGCTGTGGTATAGCTAACGGAATGATACTAGCTAACGGAATGATACTAGCTAACGGAATGATACTAGCTAACGGAATGATACTAGTTAACGGAATGATACTAGCTAACGGAATGATACTAGCTAACGGAATGATACTAGCTAACGGAATGATACTAGCTAACGGAATGATACTAGTTAGCCGTGGTATAGCTAACGGAATGATACTAGCTAACGGAATGATACTAGCTAACGGAATGATACTAGCTGGCCGTGGTATAGCTAACAGAATGATACTAGCTGGCCGTGGTATAGCTAACGGAATGATACTAGCTAACGGAATGATACTAGCTAGCCGTGGTATAGCTAACGGAATGATACTAGTTAGCCGTGGTATAGCTAACGGAATGATACTAGCTAACGGAATGATACTAGCTAACGGAATGATACTAGCTAACGGAATGATACTGGCTAACGGAATGATACTAGCTAACGGAATGATACTAGCTAGCCGTGGTATAGCTAACGGAATGATACTAGCTGGCCGTGGTATAGCTAACGGAATGATACTAGCTAACGGAATGATACTAGCTGGCCGTGGTATAGCTAACGGAATGATACTAGCTAACGGAATGATACTAGCTAACGGAATGATACTAGCTAACGGAATGATACTAGCTAACGGAATGATACTGGCTAATGATACTAGCTAACGGAATGATACTAGCTAGCCGTGGTATAGCTAACGGAATGATACTAGCTAACGGAATGATACTGGCTAAAGGAATGATACTAGCTAGCCGTGGTATAGCTAACGGAATGATACTAGCTAGCCGTGGTATAGCTAACGGAATGATACTAGCTAGCCGTGGTATAGCTAACGGAATGATACTAGCTAACGGAATGATACTAGCTAACGGAATGATACTAGCTAACGGAATGATACTAGCTAACGGAATGATACTAGCCGTGGTATAGCTAACGGAATGATACTAGCTAACGGAATGATACTAGCTAGCCGTGGTATAGCTAACGGAATGATACTAGCTAACGGAATGATACTAGCTAACGGAATGATACTAGCTAACTGAATGATACTAGCCATGGTATAGCTAACGGAATGATACTAGCTAACGGAATGATACTAGCCGTGGTATAGCTAACGGAATGATACTAGCTAACGGAATGATACTAGCTAGCCGTGGTATAGCTAACGGAATGATACTAGCTAACGGAATGATACTAGCTAACTGAATGATACTAGCCGTGGTATAGCTAACGGAATGATACTAGCTAACGGAATGATACTAGCTAGCCGTGGTATAGCTAACGGAATGAACTGTTAACCAGTTGTCTTGTGTCAGCAGGCTTGCTTTGCGTCCCTAGTGAGTCAAGACTACGTGAACGGAACCGACCAGGAGGAAATTCGGACAGGTGAGACCAGTAAAGTTCACGACCCAAAAGATCTCCCAGACGAGATCCTAGGTGACCAACAACCATCCTCCTGGATAGCGACAGGGTATGCATGGTTTTGCTCCAGCCTTGTTTTAACACCTGATTTAGCCAATCAGGGTCCAGATGAGCAGCTGGTTGGTAGAAGCAGGTGTTTTACAGCAGGGCTGTAGCAAATGCCTGCACGTCCAGTAATTCAGGAGGAGAGTTGGCTAGCCTTGGGGCAGTTAGCATTGTAAACAGTTTGATATTTATTTTATTACTTTGCTTATCTAAAATTAACTGACTTGCATGTCTGTCTGTCTGTTTCTATCTCTCTCTCTCTAACCTGTCTGCCTCTCTCTCTAACCTGTCTCTCGCTCTAACCTGTCTCTCTCTAACCTGTCTGTCTCTCTCTCTTTAACCTGTCTGTCTCTCTCTCTAACCTGTCTGTCTGTATCTATCTCTCTCTCTAACCTGTCTCTCGCTCTAACCTGTCTCTCTCTCTCACCTCTCTGTCTCTCTCTCTTTAACCTGTCTCTGTCTCTCTAACCTGTCTCGCTCTAACCTGTCTGTCTGTCTCTCTCTCTAACCTGTCTGTCTATCTCTCTCTTTAACCTGTCTGTCTCTCTCACCTGTCTCTCTTTAACCTGTCTGTCTCTCTCTAACCTGTCTGTCTGTGTCTCTCTCTCTAACCTGTCTGTCTCTCTAACCTGTCTGTTTCTCGGTCTCTCTCTCTAACCTGTCTTTCTCTAACCTGTCTGTTTCTCGGTCTCTCTCTCTAACCTGTCTGTTTCTCGGTCTCTCTCTCTCTCTAACCTGTCTCTCTCTAACCTGTCTGTTTCTCGGTCTCTCTCTCTCTCTAACCTGTCTCTCTCTAACCTGTCTGTTTCTCGGTCTCTGTCTCTCTCTAACCTGTCTGTTTCTCAGTCTCTCTCTCTCTAACCTGTCTGTCTCTAACCTGTCTCTCTCTAACCTGTCTGTTTCTCGGTCTCTCTCTCTAACCTGTCTTTCTCTAACCTGTCTGTTTCTCGGTCTCTCTCTCTAACCTGTCTGTTTCTCGGTCTCTCTCTCTCTAACCTGTCTCTCTCTAACCTGTCTGTTTCTCGGTCTCTCTCTCTCTCTAACCTGTCTCTCTCTAACCTGTCTGTTTCTCGGTCTCTGTCTCTCTCTAACCTGTCTGTTTCTCAGTCTCTCTCTCTCTAACCTGTCTCTCTCTAAACTGTCTCTCTCTAACCTGCCTGTCTCTCTCTCTCTCTAACCTGTCTCTCTCTCTCTAACCTGTCTCTCTCTAACCTGTCTGTCTCCCCAGGTGTGGATCAGTGTATTCAGAAGTTTCTGGATGTCGCCAGACAGACAGAATGTTTCTTCCTGCAGAAGCGTCTTCAGTTATCAGTCCAGAAACCCGACCAGGTGGTCAAAGAGGTAGGTGATACTGTATACCAGGGGTATCACCCACCTGGTGTCCCAGGTCTAAATCAGGCCCTGATTAGAGGGGAATCACCCACCTGGTGTCCCAGGTCTAAATCAGGCCCTGATTAGAGGGAACAATGACTGGTGTCCCAGGTCTAAATCAGGCCCTGATTAGAGGGGAATCACCCACCTGGTGTCCCAGGTCAAAATCAGGCCCTGATTAGAGGGGAACAATGACTGGTGTCCCAGGTCTAAATCGGTCCCTGATTAGAGGGGAACAATGACTGGTGTCCCAGGTCTAAATCAGGCCCTGATTAGAGGGGAACAATGACTGGTGTCCCAGGTCTAAATCAGGCCCTGATTGGAGGGGAACAATGGGGGAGAAAAACCAGTGGAAATGGGTTCTAGAATTTGATGGCTCTATATGGATTAGGGTGAAGTCGCCACTAGATGCTGATCTTGGGTCAGTGTTACATTTTCCCCACTAATGGTTAATGTTAGGATTGGGGGAGGGGAGGCTTATCTTAGATCTGTGCCGAAGGGGAAACTTCACTAGTATGGGGATGTTCTGGTGTTAGGACAGCCTCCCTCTGCTGTTAACAGCTAGTCCATCTCTTCTCTGTTCTGGTGTAAGGACAGCCTCCCTCTGCTGTTAACAAACAGCTAGTCCATCTCTTCTCTGTTCTGGTGTAAGGACAGCCTCCCTCTGCTGTTAACAGCTAGTCCATCTCTTCTCTGTTCTGGTGTTAGGACAGCCTCCCTCTGCTGTTAACAGCTGGTCCATCTCTTCTCTGTTCTGGTGTTAGGACAGCCTCCCTCTGCTGTTAACAGCTAGTCCATCTCTTCTCTGTTCTGGTGTTAGGACAGCCTCCCTCTGCTGTTAACAGCTGGTCCATCTCTTCTCCCTCTCTCTTCTCTCCAGGATGTGTCTGAGCTGCGGAATGAACTCCAGAGGAAAGAGCTGCTAGTTCAGAAACACCTGTCTAAGCTGCACCACTGGCAGCAGGTACGTCCTCCGTGACCCGGAAACTGATAAGTTGTTGAGGAGTGTGTAAATGTGTTTGTAGGCCAACAGAAGGCTGTCCTCCCCTCCTCCATAGCCTCCTTTAGGCCAGGAAGCAGAGTCCTCCCCTCCTCCATAGCCTCCTTTAGACCAGGAAGTAGAGTCCTCCCCTCCTCCATAGCCTCCTTTAGGCCAGGAGGCAGGGTCCTCCCCTCCTCCATAGCCTCCTTTAGACCAGGATGTAGAGTCCTCCCCTCCTCCATAGCCTCCTTTAGACCAGGAAGCAGAGTCCTCCCCTCCTCCATAGCCTCCCCTCCTCCATAGCCTCCTTTAGACCAGGAAGTAGAGTCCTCCCCTCCTCCATAGCCTCCTTTAGACCAGGAAGTAGAGTCCTCCCCTCCTCCATAGCCTCCTTTAGGCCAGGAAGTAGAGTCCTCCCCTCCTCCATAGCCTCCTTTAGACCAAGAAGCAGAATCCTCCCCTCCTCCATAGCCTCCCCTCCTCCATAGCCTCCTTTAGACCAGGAAGTAGAGTCCTCCCATCCTCCATAGCCTCCTTTAGACCAGGAAGTAGAGTCCTCCCCTCCTCCATAGCCTCCTTTAGACCAGGAAGCAGAGTCCTCCCCTCTTCCATAGCCTCCTTTAGACCAGGAAGTAGAGTCCTCCCCTCCTCCATAGCCTCCTTTAGACCAGGAAGTAGAGTCCTCCCCTCCTCCATAGCCTCCTTTAGACCAGGAAGTAGAGTCCTCTCCTCCTCCATAGCCTCCTTTAGACCAGGAAGCAGAGTCCTCCCCTCCTCCATAGCCTCCTTTAGACCAGGAAGTAGAGTCCTCCATAGCCTCCTTTTGACCAGGAAGCACAAGTGTATTCCACATGAGTCTTTCACCGAAGACTTTTGAAATCTGACACTAGCCCTTTGTTTTCTGGGAGGAGAAATGATACGCTACTTCTCCTTTTATCCTGAAATGTCTTGTACAACTATACACTAGTCTATCACTTTACACCTTTCATGTTGCGACCCCTGGAAACATCATTTACCTGTGGAGGAGTCTCATTTCATACAAGCGCGTTGTAGTCCACTTTCTCTCCTCGATTTACCTTTGACCTTTTTGGAAAGGAGACGAGAGCGGACGGAGGAGTTGATTAAATCTAATTGAGAAAAGGCCATGGTGGCTCAGTGCCACATCACTTCCTGGATCCTGTCTCATTCTGTTTTTGAATGGGCTTCAAGGATATATCAAATTGATGAAAACCCTTTTAAGATATATAGGTGACATAATGTCAGGTCTGTAGGTAATCTGTCTGGTCCAGCATCACGATAACATGTCTGTCTGTAGTTAATGTCTGTTCTGTCTGTAGGTAATATCATGTCTGTTCTGTCTGTAGGTAATATCATGTCTGTTCTGTCTGTAGTTAATATCATGTCTGTTCTGTCTGTAGTTAATGTCTGTTCTGTCTGTAGGTAATATCATGTCTGTTCTGTCTGTAGTTAATATCATGTCTGTTCTGTCTGTAGGTAATATCATGTCTGTTCTGTCTGTAGGTAATATCATGTCTGTTCTGTCTGTAGGTAATATCATGTCTGTTCTGTCTGTAGTTAATATCATGTCTGGTCTGTCTGTAGGTAATATCATGTCTGTTCTGTCTGTAGGTAATATCATGTCTGTTCTGTCTGTAGTTAATATCATGTCTGTTCTGTCTGTAGGTAATATCATGTCTGTTCTGTCTGTAGTTAATATCATGTCTGGTCTGTCTGTAGTTAATATCATGTCTGTTCTGTCTGTAGGTAATATCATGTCTGTAGTTAATATCATGTCTGTTCTGTCTGTAGGTAATATCATGTCTGTTCTGTCTGTAGGTAATATCATGTCTGTTCTGTCTGTAGTTAATATCATGTCTGGTCTGTCTGTAGGTAATATCATGTCTGTTCTGTCTGTAGGTAATATCATGTCTGTTCTGTCTGTAGTTAATATCATGTCTGTTCTGTCTGTAGGTAATATCATGTCTGTCTGTAGGTAATATCATGTCTGTTCTGTCTGTAGGTAATATCATGTCTGTCTGTAGGTAATGTCTGTTCTGTCTGTAGGTAATATCATGTCTGTTCTGTCTGTAGTTAATATCATGTCTGTTCTGTCTGTAGGTAATATCATGTCTGTTCTGTCTGTAGGTAATATCATGTCTGTTCTGTCTGTAGGTAATATCATGTCTGTTCTGTCTGTAGGTAATGTCTGTTCTCTCTGTAGTTAATATCATGTCTGTAGGTAATATCATGTCTGTTCTGTCTGTAGGTAATATCATGTCTGTCTGTAGTTAATATCATGTCTGTTCTGTCTGTAGGTAATATCATGTCTGTTCTGTCTGTAGGTAATATCATGTCTGTTCTGTCTGTAGTTAATATCATGTCTGTAGGTAATATCATGTCTGTTCTGTCTGTAGGTAATATCATGTCTGTTCTGTCTGTAGTTAATATCATGTCTGTTCTGTCTGTAGTTAATATCATGTCTGTTCTGTCTGTAGTTAATATCATGTCTGTTCTGTCTGTAGTTAATATCATGTCTGTTCTGTCTGTAGGTAATATCATGTCTGTTCTGTCTGTAGGTAATATCATGTCTGTTCTGTCTGTAGTTAATATCATGTCTGGTCTGTCTGTAGGTAATATCATGTCTGTTCTGTCTGTAGGTAATATCATGTCTGTTCTGTCTGTAGTTAATATCATGTCTGTTCTGTCTGTAGTTAATATCATGTCTGTTCTGTCTGTAGGTAATATCATGTCTGTAGGTAATATCATGTCTGTTCTGTCTGTAGTTAATATCATGTCTGTTCTGTCTGTAGGTAATATCATGTCTGTTCATGTCTGTTCTGTCTGTAGGTAATATCATGTCTGTCTGTAGTTAATGTCTGGTCTGTCTGTAGTTAATATCATGTCTGTTCTGTCTGTAGGTAATATCATGTCTGGTCTGTCTGTAGGTAATGTCTGTTCTGTCTGTAGGTAATATCATGTCTGTTCTGTCTGTAGTTAATATCATGTCTGTTCTGTCTGTAGGTAATATCATGTCTGGTCTGTCTGTAGGTAATGTCTGTTCTGTCTGTAGGTAATATCATGTCTGTTCTGTCTGTAGGTAATGTCTGTTCTGTCTGTAGGTAATATCATGTCTGTTCTGTCTGTAGTTAATATCATGTCTGTTCTGTCTGTAGGTAATATCATGTCTGGTCTGTCTGTAGGTAATATCATGTCTGTTCTGTCTGTAGTTAATGTCTGTCTGTAGGTAATGTCTGTCTGTAGTTAATATCATGTCTGTCTGTAGTTAATGTCTGTCTGTAGTTAATGTCTGTCTGTAGGTAATATCATGTCTGGTCTGTCTGTAGTTAATATCATGTCTGTTCTGTCTGTAGTTAATATCATGTCTGTAGGTAATATCATGTCTGTTCTGTCTGTAGGTAATATCATGTCTGTCTGTAGGTAATATCATGTCTGTTCTGTCTGTAGTTAATATCATGTCTGTAGGTAATATCATGTCTGTTCTGTCTGTAGTTAATATCATGTCTGTTCTGTCTGTAGGTAATATCATGTCTGTTCTGTCTGTAGTTAATATCATGTCTGTTCTGTCTGTAGGTAATGTCTGTTCTGTCTGTAGGTAATATCATGTCTGTTCTCTCTGTAGGTAATATCATGTCTGTTCTGTCTGTAGTTAATATCATGTCTGTTCTGTCTGTAGGTAATATCATGTCTGTTCTCTCTGTAGGTAATATCATGTCTGTTCTGTCTGTAGTTAATATCATGTCTGTTCTGTCTGTAGTTAATATCATGTCTGTTCTGTCTGTAGGTAATATCATGTCTGTTCTGTCTGTAGGTAATATCATGTCTGTTCTGTCTGTAGGTAATATCATGTCTGTTCTGTCTGTAGTTAATATCATGTCTGTTCTGTCTGTAGGTAATATCATGTCTGTAGGTAATATCATGTCTGTTCTGTCTGTAGGTAATATCATGTCTGTTCTGTCTGTAGTTAATATCATGTCTGTTCTGTCTGTAGGTAATATCATGTCTGTTCTGTCTGTAGGTAATATCATGTCTGTTCTGTCTGTAGGTAATATCATGTCTGTTCTGTCTGTAGGTAATATCATGTCTGTTCTGTCTGTAGGTAATATCATGTCTGTTCTGTCTGTAGGTAATATCATGTCTGTCTGTAGGTAATATCATGTCTGTTCTGTCTGTAGGTAATATCATGTCTGTTCTGTCTGTAGGTAATATCATGTCTGTTCTGTCTGTAGTTAATGTCTGTTCTGTCTGTAGGTAATATCATGTCTGTTCTGTCTGTAGGTAATATCATGTCTGTTCTGTCTGTAGTTAATGTCTGTTCTGTCTGTAGGTAATATCATGTCTGTTCTGTCTGTAGTTAATGTCTGTTCTGTCTGTAGGTAATATCATGTCTGTTCTGTCTGTAGGTAATATCATGTCTGTTCTGTCTGTAGGTAATATCATGTCTGTTCTGTCTGTAGTTAATATCATGTCTGTTCTGTCTGTAGTTAATGTCTGTTCTGTCTGTAGGTAATATCATGTCTGTTCTGTCTGTAGGTAATATCATGTCTGTTCTGTCTGTAGGTAATATCATGTCTGTTCTGTCTGTAGGTAATATCATGTCTGTTCTGTCTGTAGTTAATATCATGTCTGTTCTGTCTGTAGGTAATATCATGTCTGTTCTGTCTGTAGGTAATATCATGTCTGTTCTGTCTGTAGGTAATATCATGTCTGTTCTGTCTGTAGGTAATATCATGTCTGTAGGTAATATAATGTCTGTTCTGTCTGTAGGTAATATCATGTCTGTAGGTAATATCATGTCTGTTCTGTCTGTAGGTAATATCATGTCTGTTCTGTCTGTAGGTAATATCATGTCTGTAGGTAATATCATGTCTGTAGGTAATATCATGTCTGTAGGTAATATCATGTCTGTTCTGTCTGTAGGTAATATCATGTCTGTAGGTAATATCATGTCTGTAGGTAATATCATGTCTGTAGGTAATATCATGTCTGTTCTGTCTGTAGGTAATATCATGTCTGTTCTGTCTGTAGGTAATATCATGTCTGTTCTGTCTGTAGTTAATATCATGTCTGTTCTGTCTGTAGGTAATATCATGTCTGTTAATATCATGTCTGTAGGTAATATCATGTCTGTTCTGTCTGTAGGTAATATCATGTCTGTTCTGTCTGTAGGTAATATCATGTCTGTTCTGTCTGTAGGTAATATCATGTCTGTTCTGTCTGTAGGTAATATCATGTCTGTTCTGTCTGTAGGTAATATCATTCTGTCTGTTAATATCTGTCTGTAGGTAATATCATGTCTGTTCTGTCTGTAGGTAATATCATGTCTGTTCTGTCTGTAGTTAATATCATGTCTGTTCTGTCTGTAGGTAATGTCTGTTCTGTCTGTAGGTAATATCATGTCTGTTCTGTCTGTAGTTAATATCATGTCTGTTCTGTCTGTAGTTAATATCATGTCTGTTCTGTCTGTAGGTAATATCATGTCTGTCTGTAGGTAATATCATGTCTGTCTGTAGTTAATATCATGTCTGTTCTGTCTGTAGGTAATATCATGTCTGTTCTGTCTGTAGGTAATATCATGTCTGAAGGTAATATCATGTCTGTTCTGTCTGTAGTTAATATCATGTCTGTTCTGTCTGTAGGTAATGTCTGTTCTGTCTGTAGGTAATGTCTGTTCTGTCTGTAGGTAATATCATGTCTGTTAATATCTGTCTGTCTGTAGGTAATATCATGTCTGTTCTGTCTGTAGGTAATATCATGTCTGTCTGTAGGTAATATCATGTCTGTTCTGTCTGTAGGTAATATCATGTCTCATGTCTGTTCTGTCTGTAGGTAATATCATGTCTGTTAATATCTGTCTGTCTGTAATTAATGTCTGTTCTGTCTGTAGGTAATATCATGTCTGTAGGTAATATCATGTCTGTTCTGTCTGTAGGTAATATCATGTCTGTTCTGTCTGTAGGTAATATCATGTCTGTTCTGTCTGTAGGTAATATCATGTCTGTTCTGTCTGTAGGTAATATCATGTCTGTTCTGTCTGTAGTTAATATCTGTCTGTAGTTAATATCATGTCTGTTCTGTCTGTAGGTAATATCATGTCTGTCTGTAGGTAATATCTGTTCTGTTCTGTCTGTCTGTAGGTAATATCATGTCTGTTCTGTCTGTAGGTAATAGGTAATATCATGTCTGTTCTGTCTGTAGGTAATATCATGTCTGTTCTGTCTGTAGGTAATATCATGTCTGTTCTGTCTGTAGGTAATATCATGTCTGTTCTGTCTGTAGGTAATATCATGTCTGTCTGTCTGTAGGTAATATCATGTCTGTTCTGTCTGTAGGTAATATCATGTCTGTTCTGTCTGTAGGTTAATATCAGGTAATATCATGTCTGTTCTGTCTGTAGGTAATATCATGTCTGTTCTGTCTGTAGTTAATATCATGTCTGTTCTGTCTGTAGGTAATATCATGTCTGTTCTGTCTGTAGGTAATATCATGTCTGTTCTGTCTAGGTAATATCATGTCTGTTCTGTCTGTAGGTAATGTCTGTAAATATCATGTCTGTTCTGTCTGTAGGTAATATCATGTCTGTTCTGTCTGTAGGTAATATCATGTCTGTTCTGTCTGTAGGTAATATCATGTCTGTTCTGTCTGTAGGTAATATCATGTCTGTTGTAGGTAATATCATGTCTGTCTGTAGGTAATATCATGTCTGTTCTGTCTGTAGTTAATATCATGTCTGTTCTGTCTGTAGGTAATATCATGTCTGTTCTGTCTGTAGGTAATATCATGTCTGTTCTGTCTGTAGGTAATATCATGTCTGTTCTGTCTGTAGTTAATATCATGTCTGTCTGTAGTTAATATCTGTCTGTAGTTAATGTCTGTCTGTAGTTAATATCATGTCTGTTCTGTCTGTAGTTAATGTCTGTCTGTAGTTAATATCATGTCTGTCTGTAGTTAATATCATGTCTGTCTGTAGTTAATATCATGTCTGTTCTGTCTGTAGGTAATATCATGTCTGGTCTGTCTGTAGTTAATATCATGTCTGTTCTGTCTGTAGGTAATGTCTGTTCTGTCTGTAGGTAATATCATGTCTGTTCTGTCTGTAGGTAATATCATGTCTGGTCTGTCTGTAGTTAATATCATGTCTGTTCTGTCTGTAGTTAATATCATGTCTGTCTGTAGTTAATATCATGTCTGTTCTGTCTGTAGGTAATATCATGTCTGTTCTGTCTGTAGGTAATATCATGTCTGTTCTGTCTGTAGTTAATATCATGTCTGTTCTGTCTGTAGGTAATATCATGTCTGTTCTGTCTGTAGGTAATATCATGTCTGTTCTGTCTGTAGGTAATGTCTGTTATCATGTCTGTTCTGTCTGTAGGTAATAATATCATGTCTGTTCTGTCTGTAGGTAATATCATGTCTGTGTCTGTAGGTAATATCATGTCTGTTCTGTCTGTAGGTAATATCATGTCTGTTCTGTCTGTAGGTAATATCATGTCTGTCTGTAGGTAATATCATGTCTGTTCTGTCTGTAGTTAATATCATGTCTGTTCTGTCTGTAGTTAATATCATGTCTGTTCTGTCTGTCTGTAGGTAATATCATGTCTGTTCTGTCTGTAGTTAATATCATGTCTGTTCTGTCTGTAGGTAATAATGTCTGTATTAATATCATGTCTGTTCTGTCTGTAGGTAATATCATGTCTGTTCTGTCTGTCTGTAGTTAATGTCTGTTCTGTCTGTAAATATCATGTCTGTCTGTCTGTAGGTAATATCATGTCTGTTCTGTCTGTAGGTTCTGGAGGATGTCAGTGTCCAGCATCGCAAACCGTCAGATCTCCCACCACCTGGACCCCTGTCCTTCCTGGAACAGGCCTCAGCTAGTCTACCTGCTGCACCACTCAAACAGACCTAACACACACACACCTCTCTCTCCCAGGCCTCAGCTAGTCTACCTGCTGCACCACTCAAACAGACCTAACACACACACACCTCTCTCTCTCCCAGGCCTCAGCTAGTCTACCTGCTGCACCACTCAAACAGACCTAACACACACACACACCTCTCTCTCCCAGGCCTCAGCTAGTCTACCTGCTGCACCACTCAAACAGACCTAACACACACACACCTCTCTCTCCCCAGGCCTCAGCTAGTCTACCTGCTGCACCACTCAAACAGACCTAACACACACACACACCTCTCTCTCCCCAGGCCTCAGCTAGTCTACCTGCTGCACCACTCAAACAGACCTAACACACACACACCTCTCTCTCTCCCAGGCCTCAGCTAGTCTACCTGCTGCACCACTCAAACAGACCTAACACACACACACCTCTCTCTCCCAGGCCTCAGCTAGTCTACCTGCTGCACCACTCAAACAGACCTAACACACACACACACCTCTCTCTCCCAGGCCTCAGCTAGTCTACCTGCTGCACCACTCAAACAGACCTAACACACACACACCTCTCTCTCTCCCAGGCCTCAGCTAGTCTACCTGCTGCACCACTCAAACAGACCTAACACACACACACCTCTCTCTCTCCCAGGCCTCAGCTAGTCTACCTGCTGCACCACTCAAACAGACCTAACACACACACACCTCTCTCTCCCAGGCCTCAGCTAGTCTACCTGCTGCACCACTCAAACAGACCTAACACACACACACCTCTCTCTCTCTCCCAGGCCTCAGCTAGTCTACCTGCTGCACCACTCAAACAGACCTTTGGACAGAACACCACCTGTCTTTTGTCCCAGGCCTCAGCTTCTACCTGGAGTCACCACCTTTGTTTTGTCCTGACAGAATAAATTAGTTTCTCCCAGGCCTCAGAATAAATTATCTGCTCAGAACACCAGCTGTTGTTTTGTCCTGACAGACCTAACACAACACAGCTGTCTTTCTCCCAGAATAAATTAGCCTCAGCTGTTGTCTTGTCCTGACAGAATAAATTAGCTGCACCACTCAAACAGACCTAACACACACAACACCACCTCTCTTTTGTCCCAGGCCTCAGCTACAGAATCTATCTGCTGAACACCACTGTTGTTTTGTCAAACAGAATAAATAACACACGCTGTCATTTTGTCTCAGAATAAATTCTGGAAAGTACATCATCTTTGTTTTCTTTTTAACTTGTGTAAATATTTTTTTGCTGACAGAATGAGTGAGTTTGGATCAGAACACCACCTGTTGTTTTGTCCTGACAGAATAAATTAGTTTGGATCAGAACACCAGCTGTTGTTTTGTCCTGACAGAATAAATTCGTTTGGATCAGAACGAAAATCAATCTAAGAAACATGTCGAAATGATTTACTATCTTTTTAGTTAGTCTTTGTCAAGGTGCAAATGATTTTGGACGTTGTGGACAGACGTTGATCTGACGGTGAACGAGAGAATTGGTTTATGTGACCGTGTGTTCTGTATAGATCTTGTGATGTCACTATTAGAGGTCGACCGATTAATCGGAATGGCCGATTGATTAGGGACGATTTCAAGTTTTCATAACAATCAGTAATTTTGGGTGCTGATTTTAAAAAATATATTGTTTTACCTTTAACTATGCAAGTCAGTTAAGAACACATTCTTATTTTCAATGACAGCCCTAGGAACGGTGAGTCAACTGCCTTGTTCAGGGGCAGAATGACAGATTTTTACCTTGTCAGCTCAGGGGATCTAATCTTGCAACCTTGCAGTTAACTAGTCCAACGCTCTAACCACCAGCCTCTCGTTGCACTCCACGAGGAGACTGCCTGTTACGTGAATGCAGTAAGCCAAGGTAAATTGCTAGCTAGCATTAAACTTCTCTTATAAAAAACAAATCAATCATAATCACATTGGATGATTTAACAAAAGCGCATTTGCGAAAAAAGCACAAACGTTTAACGACTGTACCTAACCACAAACATCAATGACTTTCTTAAAATCAATACACAGAAGTATATATTTTTAAACCTGCATATTTAGCTAAAAGAAATGTAGGTTAGCAGGCAATATTAACCGGGTCAACAAAACTAAGGAGATGATTGTGGACTTCAGGAAACAGCAGAGGGAACACCCCCCTATCCACATCGATGGAACAGTAGTGGAGAGGGTAGTAAGTTTTAAGTTCCTCGGCATACACATCACAGACAAACTGAATTGGTCCACTCACACAGACAGCGTCGTGAAGAAGGCGCAGCAGCGCCTCTTCAACCTCAGGAGGTTGAAGAAATTTGGCTTGTCACCAAAAGCACTCACAAACTTCTACAGATGCACAATCGAGAGCATCCTGTCGGGCTGTATCACCGCCTGGTACGGCAACTGCTCTGCCCACAACCGTAAGGCTCTCCAGAGGGTAGTGAGGTCTGCACAACGCATCACCGGGGGCAAACTACCTGCCCTCCAGGACACCTACACCACCCGATGTTACAGGAAGGCCATAAAGATCATCAAGGACATCAACCACCCGAACCACTGCCTGTTCACCCCGCTATCATCCAGAAGGCGAGGTCAGTACAGGTGCATCAAAGCTGGGACCGAGAGACTGAAATATGTCCTGGTTAGTCTAAAGCTGGGACCGAGAGACTGAAAAACAGCTTCTATCTCAAGGCCATCAGACTGTTAAACAGCCATCACTAACATTGAGTGGCTGCTGCCAACACACTGTCATTGACACTGACCCAACTCCAGCCACTCTAATAATGGGAATTGATGTAAATATATCACTAGCCACTTTAATAATGGGAATTGATGTAAATATATCACTAGCCACTTTAATAATGGGAATTGATGTAAATATATCACTAGCCACTTTAAACAATGCTACTTAATAACTTAATTCCGACAGTTTAGTAATAACCAACAAGTAATCTAACTAACAATTCCAAAACTACTGTCTTATACACAGTGTAAGGGGATAAAGAACATGTACATAAGGATATATGAATGAGTGATGGTACAGAGCAGCATACAGTAGATGGTATCGAGTACAGTATATACATATGAGATGAGTGTGTAGACAAAGTAAACAAAGTGGCATAGTTAAAGTGGCTAGTGATACATGTGTTACATAAGGATGCAGTCGATGTTGTAGAGTACAGTATATACATATGCATATGAGATGAATAATGTAGGGTAAGTAACATTATATAAGGTAGCATTGTTTAAAGTGGCTAGTGATATATTTACATCATTTCCCATCAATTCCCATTATTAAAATGGCTGGAGTTGGGTCAGTGTCAATGACAGTGTGTTGGCAGCAGCATATGAGATGAGTGTGTAGACAAAGTGGCATAGTTAAAGTGGCTCATTTTGGAATTGTTAGTTAGATTACTTGTTGGTTATCACTGCATTGTCGGAACTAGAAGCACAAGCATTTCGCTACACTCGCATTAACATCTGCTAACCATGTGTATGTGACAAATAAAATTTGATTTGAGGTGAAATTGTGTCACTTCTCTTGCATTCAGTGCACGCAGAGTCAGGGTATATGCAACAGTTTGGGCAGCCTGGCTCATTGCGAACTAATTTGCTAGAATTGTACTTAATTATGACATAACATTAAAGGTTGTAACAGGAGGATTTAGATTTAGGGATGCCACCCGTTAGATAAAATACAGAACGGTTCCGTATTTCATTGAAATAATAAATGTTTTGTTTTCGAAATGATAGTTCCCAGATTCGATCATATTAATGACCAAAGGCTCGTATTTCTGTGTGTTTATTATATTATAACTAAGTCTATGATTTGATAGAGCAGTCTGACTGAGTGGTGGTAGGCAGCAGCAGGCTCGTATCTCTGTGTGTTTACTATGATTAGGTCTATGATTTGATAGAGCAGTCTGACTGAGTGGTGGTAGGCAGCAGCAGGCTCGTATGTCTGTGTGTTTATTATATTATAACTAAGTCTATGATTTGATAGAGCAGTCTGACTGAGTGGTGGTAGGCAGCAGCAGGCTCGTAAGCATTCATTCAAACAGCACTTTCCTGCGTTTGCCAGCAGCTCTTAGCAATGCTTGAAGCACAGCGCTGTTTATGACTTCAAGCCTATCAACTCCCGAGATGAGGCTGGTGTAACCGATGTGAAATGGCTAGCTAGTTAGCGGTGTGTGTGCTAATAGCGTTTCAAACGTCACTTGCTCTGAGGCTTCTAGTAGTTGTTCCCCTTGCTCTGCATGGGTAACGCTGCCTCGAGGGTGGCTGTTGTCGTTGTGTTCCTGGTTCGAGCCCAGGGAGGAGCGAGGAGAGGGACTGAAGCTATACTATTACACTGGCAATACTAAAGTGACTATAAGAACATCCAATAGTCAAAGGTTAATGAAATACAAATGGTATAGAGGGAAATAGTCCTATAATTCCTATAATAACTACAACCTAAAACTTCTTACCTGGGAATATTGAAGACTCATGTTAAAAGGAATCACCAGCTTTCTTATGTTCTCATGTTCTGAGCAAGGAACTGAAACGTTAGCTTTCTTACATGGCACATATTGCACTTTTACTTTCTTCTCCAACACTTTGTTTTTGCATTATTTAAACCAAACTGAACATGTTTCATTATTTATTTGAGTCTAAATGGATTTTTTATGTTTTATATTAAGTTAAAATAAGTGTTAATTCAGTATTGTTGTAATTGTCATTATTACAACAACAAAAAATACAAAATTGTCCGATTAATCGATATCGTCTTTTTTTGGTCCTCCAATAATCATATCGGTATCGGCGTTGAAAAATCATAATTGGTCGACCTCTACCCCTGACCACTGAACCCTGACCCCTAACCACTAAACCCTGACCCCTGACCTCTAGTCACTATTCAACAGTTTGATTAGTTCAGGTGTATTACTGCTGGGTTAGAACCAATATGTACTGCATCAGGTAGGTTACTGCTGGGTTAGAACCAATATGTACTGCTTCAGGTAGGTTATTGCTGGGTTAGAACCAATATGTACTGCATCGGGTAGGTTACTGCTGGGTTAGAACCAATATGTGCTGTGTCAGGTAGGTTACTGCTGGGTTAGAACCAATATGTACTGTGTCAGGTAGGTTACTGCTGGGTTAGAACCAATATGTACTGCATCAGGTAGGTTACTGCTGGGTTAGAACCAATATGTACTGCATCAGGTAGGTTACTGCTGGGTTAGAACCAACATGTGCTACATAATGGGACTGTTCCAATATGGATCTCCCCTGCTCTCCCTGGAGGGGGAGAGAGAGACCAATGGACACCTCTGTTACTCTTTGTAAAGTTTGCTGGTTACAGAACACACGCGCTCATACACCCACGCTCATACACCCGCGCTCATACACACGCGCTCATACACACGCGCTCATACACCCACCACCCCATCCTCTCTCCTCCTACTGTCTGTATAACGCTTCGACGTTATGAAAGCCCTGCTGCTCGCTGATTGGTCGTTGCTTTAGGAACTCCGCGTCTCACTATCATCACTCCATTCCCGGGGCCAATCAGAGCGCCCGCTCGGCCCCCTGACGTCAGTCTCCTCTCCCCTCGTCCAATCAGGCTCGTTGATAATACTGTACGAGTCGCCACACGGCAGCTTCTCACTCAGGTAGACGGACCCACAGCTGCACCAAGGTAATATATTAACATATTATATTCATGTTCTTAAATCTATTCTAAAACGAAACATTTGTTTTATATTCTAACGCAGAGGTAACTTTTTCGGTCTAATGCCAGATAGGGTTTTAATACCGACTGTGGCGTTAGATGGGTCAGATATATGGTACTATATGAACTGTAAAGCTTTATAGATGTTTAGGTGCCGTGTTATGTAGTCGGTGTTGTTCACCGGACAAATAACGAGACAAAGTAGCCAACGATCAGATAAATGCACAACGGGAAGAGAAACTCGGTGCGAAGAGAAGTCTCGGTATCTAACCGACGCAGGAATGAAACATTGCTCGCCTTCCCAACGGGACACTGAAGTCTTCCAGCTGTAATGTTTTAGTCTGTATTTAACCGAGTTGACAAAACAACACCGTTTAATTTGAAACACTCCTGTAAAGCGGCAAGTTGAATGTTTCTATAACATCTAGTGAGGATTGTAAAAAAAACTTTTTTTTACGGCCAATTTTTCACTCTAATAATTGGCATGATCATCAGACTGTTATTGGACGTAAGAAGTGTTGAGTCTGTAACGGCTCGATAACAATAATAATGGATCTGGTTCAATATGGATCTCAACTCCGTGACATTGTTATGTAAAGCAGTCATATTCCATACTGGTGATCACTGATGGAGGCTTTCTCATTGTCAATCTGTACACAGTAATAATCACATTTCATTTGTACACATGAACCACTTTCCCTGAATAATTGTTGTTTTCATCTGGTTTATTTCTTGTGTTTTTTTTTGCAGTATGTTATAAAATCCCTTCTCTTTATTGTTTAAAAAAAAAATCAAAATATATTTTATATTTGAGATTCTTCAAAATAGTCACCTTTTGCCTTGATGACAGCTTTGCACACTCTTGGCATTCTCCCAACCAGCTTCATGAGGTAGTCACCTGGAATGCATTTCAGTTAACAGGTGTGCCTTGTTAAAAATTCATTTGTGGTGTTTATTTCATTCTTAATGCTTTTGAGCCAATCAGTTGTGTTGTGACACGGTGGGGGTGGTATACAGAAAATACTATTTTACCAAATAGGGCTAAGTCCTTATTATGGCAAGAACAGCTCAAATAAGCAAAGATAAACAGTCCATTTCTTTAAGACATGATGGTCAGTCAATATGGAACATTTCAAGAACTAAAAGTTTCTTCAAGTGCAAGTGAAAGGAAGACCCAGAGTTACCTCTGCTGCAGAGGATGAGTTCATTAGAGTTAACTGGCTCTCATGAGGTCCGCCACAGGAAAGGAAGACCCAGAGTGACCTCTGCTGCAGAGGATAAGTTCAATAGAGTTAACTGGCTCTCATGAGGACCGCCACAGGAAAGGAAGACCCAGAGTGACCTCTGCTGCAGAGGATGAGTTCATTAGAGTTACCAACCTCAGATTGCAGCCCAAATAAATGCTTCACAGAGTTCAAGTAACAGACACATCTCAACATCAACTGTTCAGAAGAGACTGTGTGAATCAGGCCTTCATGGTTGAATTGCTGCAAAGAAACCACTACAAAAGGACACCCATAAGAAGAAGAGACTTGATTGGGCCAAGAAACACAAGCAATGGACATTAGACTGGTGGAAATCTGTCCTTTGGTCTGAGGAGTCCAATGGTTCCAACCGCCATGTCTTTGTGAGACGCAGAGGAGGTGAACGGATGATCTCTGCCTGTGTGGTTCCCACCGTGAAGCATGGAGGAGGAGGTGTGGGGGTGCTTTGCTGGTGACACTGTCTGTGATTTATGTAGAATTCAAGGCACACTGTGGTTCCCACCGTGAAACATGGAGGAGGAGGTGTGGGGGTGCTTTGCTGGTGACACTGTCTGTGATGTATTTAGAATTCAAGGCACACTTAACCAGCATGGCTACCACATCATTCTGCAGCGATACGCCGTCCCATCTGGTTTGCTCTTAGTGGGACTACCATTTGTTTTTCAACAGGACAATGACCCAACACACCTCCAGGCTGTGTCAGGGCTATTTGTGATGGAGAGCATCAGATGACCTGGCCTCCACAATCACCCAACCTCAACCCAAATGAGATGGTTTAGGATGAGTTGGACTGCAGAGTGAAGGAAAAGAAGCCAACAAATGCTCAGCATATGTGGGAACTCCTTCAAGCATTTTAGCTGTCATCAAGGCAAAGGGTGGTTACTTGGAAGATTCTCAAATATAAAATATATTTACTACATGATTCCATATGTGTTCATAGTTTTGATGTCTTCACTATTATTTTACAATGTAGAAACTAGTAAAATTAAATGAGTAGGTGTGTCCAAACATTTGACTGGAACTATATGTCCTGGCTAGTCTAGTGGTTTTCCCTGTATATATGTCCTGGTTAGTCCAGTGGTTTTCCCTGTATATATGTCCTGGTCCAGTGTTTTCCCTGTATATATGTCCTGGCTAGTCCAGTGTTTTCCCTGTATATATGTCCTGGTTAGTCTAGTGGTTTTCCCTGTATATTTCTGTATATATGTCCTGGTCCAGAGGTTTCCCCTGTATATTTCTGTATATATGTCCTGGTTAGTCTAGAGGTTTCCCCTGTATATTTCTGTATATATGTCCTGGTTAGTCTAGAGGTTTTCCCTGTATATTTCTGTATATATGTCCTGGTTAGTCTAGAGGTTTTCCCTGTATATTTCTGTATATATGTCCTGGCTAGTCTAGTGGTTTTCCCTGTATATTTCTGTATATATGTCCTGGTCCAGAGGGTTTCCCCTGTATATTTCTGTATATATGTCCTGGTTAGTCTAGAGGTTTTCCCTGTATATTTCTGTATATATGTCCTGGTTAGTCTAGTGGTTTTCCCTGTATATTTCTGTATATATGTCCTGGTTAGTCTAGTGGTTTCCCCTGTATATTTCTGTATATATGTCCTGGTCCAGAGGTTTCCTCTGTATATTTCTGTATATATGTCCTGGTTAGTCTAGTGGTTTTCCCTGTATATTTCTGTATATATGTCCTGGTTAGTCCAGTGGTTTCTCCTGTATATTTCTGTATATATGTCCTGGTCCAGAGGTTTCCCCTGTATATTTCTGTATATATGTCCTGGTCCAGAGGTTTTCCCTGTATATTTCTGTATATATGTCCTGGTTAGTCTAGAGGTTTCCCCTGTATATTTCTGTATATATGTCCTGGTTAGTCTAGAGGTTTTCCCTGTATATTTCTGTATATATGTCCTGGTTAGTCTAGTGGTTTCCTCTGTATATTTCTGTATATATGTCCTGGTCCAGAGGGTTTCCCTGTATATTTCTGTATATATGTCCTGGTTAGTCTAGTGGTTTTCCCTGTATATTTCTGTATATATGTCCTGGTCCAGAGGGTTTCCCTGTATATTTCTGTATATATGTCCTGGTCCAGAGGTTTCCCCTGTATATTTCTGTATATATGTCCTGGTTAGTCTAGTGGTTTTCCCTGTATATTTCTGTATATATGTCCTGGTTAGTCTAGTGGTTTTCCCTGTATATTTCTGTATATATGTCCTGGTTAGTCTAGTGGTTTTCCCTGTATATTTCTGTATATATGTCCTGGTCCAGAGGGTTTCCCTGTATATTTCTGTATATATGTCCTGGTCCAGAGGTTTCCCCTGTATATTTCTGTATATATGTCCTGGTTAGTCTAGAGGTTTTCCCTGTATATTTCTGTATATATGTCCTGGCTAGTCTAGTGGTTTCCCCTGTATATTTCCGTATATATGTCCTGGTTAGTCTAGTGGTTTTCCCTGTATATTTCTGTATATATGTCCTGGTTAGTCTAGTGGTTTTCCCTGTATATTTCCGTATATATGTCCTGGTTAGTCCAGTGGTTTCCCCTGTATATTTCTGTATATATGTCCTGGTCCAGAGGTTTCCCCTGTATATTTCTGTATATATGTCCTGGTTAGTCTAGTGGTTTTCCCTGTATATTTCTGTATATATGTCCTGGTTAGTCTAGTGGTTTTCCCTGTATATTTCTGTATATATGTCCTGGTTAGTCTAGTGGTTTTCCCTGTATATTTCTGTATATATGTCCTGGTCCAGAGGTTTCCCCTGTATATTTCTGTATATATGTCCTGGTTAGTCTAGTGGTTTTCCCTGTATATTTCTGTATATATGTCCTGGTTAGTCTAGTGGTTTTCCCTGTATATTTCTGTATATATGTCCTGGTTAGTCTAGTGGTTTCCTCTGTATATTTCTGTATATATGTCCTGGTTAGTCTAGTGGTTTTCCCTGTATATTTCTGTATATATGTCCTGGTTAGTCTAGTGGTTTTCCCTGTATATTTCTGTATATATGTCCTGGTTAGTCTAGTGGTTTTCCCTGTATATTTCTGTATATATGTCATGGTTAGTCTAGTGGTTTTCCCTGTATATTTCTGTATATATGTCATGGTTAGTCTAGAGGTTTTCCCTGTATATTTCTGTATATATGTCCTGGTTAGTCTAGTGGTTTCCTCTGTATATTTCTGTATATATGTCCTGGCTAGTCTAGTGGTTTTCCCTGTATATTTCTGTATATATGTCCTGGTTAGTCTAGAGGTTTTCCCTGTATATTTCTGTATATATGTCCTGGTTAGTCTAGTGGTTTCCTCTGTATATTTCTGTATATATGTCCTGGCTAGTCTAGTGGTTTTCCCTGTATATTTCCGTATATATGTCCTGGTCCAGTGTTTTCCCTGTATATATGTCCTGGCTAGTCCAGTGTTTTCCCTGTATATATGTCCTGGTTAGTCTAGTGGTTTTCCCTGTATATTTCTGTATATATGTCCTGGTCCAGAGGTTTTCCCTGTATATTTCTGTATATATGTCCTGGTTAGTCTAGTGGTTTCCTCTGTATATTTCTGTATATATGTCCTGGTTAGTCTAGTGGTTTTCCCTGTATATTTCTGTATATATGTCCTGGTCCAGAGGTTTCCCCTGTATATTTCTGTATATATGTCCTGGTTAGTCTAGTGGTTTCCTCTGTATATTTCCGTATATATGTCCTGGTTAGTCTAGAGGTTTTCCCTGTATTTTTCTGTATATATGTCCTGGTTAGTCTAGTGGTTTCCTCTGTATATTTCTGTATATATGTCCTGGTTAGTCTAGAGGTTTTCCCTGTATTTTTCTGTATATATGTCCTGGTTAGTCTAGTGGTTTCCTCTGTATATTTCTGTATATATGTCCTGGTTAGTCTAGTGGTTTCCTCTGTATATTTCTGTATATATGTCCTGGTTAGTCTAGTGGTTTCCCCTGTATATTTCTGTATATATGTCCTGGTTAGTCTAGTGGTTTTCCCTGTATATTTCTGTATATATGTCCTGGTTAGTCTAGTGGTTTTCCCTGTATATTTCCGTATATATGTCCTGGTTAGTCTAGTGGTTTCCCCTGTATATTTCTGTATATATGTCCTGGTCCAGAGGTTTCCCCTGTATATTTCTGTATATATGATCTGGTCCAGAGGTTTCCCCTGTATATTTCTGTATATATGTCCTGGTCCAGAGGTTTCCCCTGTATATTTCTGTATATATGATCTGGTCCAGAGGTTTCCCCTGTATATTTCTGTATATATGATCTGGTCCAGAGGTTTCCCCTGTATATTTCCATCTCATTTATTTTGTGCAGCTTTTATTTCTAATGATTTAAAAACAAACGATATGGTAGTTATTTGTAATATGGTAGTTATTTGTGGCTATGTCCATGGCTGTGCAGTGTGTGTGTGTGTGTGCGGCTATGTCCATGGCTGTGCAGTGTGTGTGTGTGTGGCTATGGCTGTGCAGTGTGTGTGTGTGTGTGTGGCTATGTCCATGGCTGTGCAGTGTGTGTGTGTGTGTGGCTATGTCCATGGCTGTGCAGTGTGTGTGTGTGTGTGGCTATGTCAAATCAAATCAAATCAAATTGTATTTGTCACATACACATGGTTAGCAGATGTTAATGCGAGTGTAGCGAAATGCTTGTGCTTCTAGTTCCGACAATGCAGTGATAACCAACAAGTAATCTAACTAACAATTCCCAAAAAAACTACTGTATTATACACAGTGTAAGGGGATAAGGAACATGTACATAAGGATATATGAATGAGTGATGGTACAGAGCAGCATACAGTAGATGGTATCGAGTACAGTATATACATATGAGATGAGTGTGTAGACAAAGTAAACAAAGTGGCATAGTTAAAGTGGCTAGTGATACATGTGTTACATAAGGATGCAGTCGATGTTGTAGAGTACAGTATATACATATGCATATGAGATGAATAATGTAGGGTAAGTAACATTATATAAGGTAGCATTGTTTAAAGTGGCTAGTGATATATATATATATATATATTTACATCATTTCCATCAATTCCCATTATTAAAATGGCTGGAGTTGGGTCAGTGTCAATGACAGTGTGTTGGCAGCAGCCACTCAATGTTAGTGGTGGCTGTTTAACAGTCTGATGGCCTTGAGATAGAAGCTGTTTTTCAGTCTCTCGGTCCCAGCTTTGATGCACCTGTACTGACCTCGCCTTCTGGATGATAGCGGGGTGAACAGGCAGTGGTTCGGGTGGTTGATGTCCTTGATGATCTTTATGGCCTTCCTGTAACAACGGGTGGTGTAGGTGTCCTGGAGGGCAGGTAGTTTGCCCCCGGTGATGCGTTGTGCAGTCCTCACTACCCTCTGGAGAGCCTTACGGTTGAGGGCAGAGCAGTTGCCGTACCAGGCGGTGATACAGCCCGCCAGGATGCTCTCGATTGTGCATCTGTAGAAGTTTGTGAGTGCTTTTGGTGACAAGCCGAATTTTTTCAGCCTCCTGAGGTTGAATAGGCGCTGCTGCGCCTTCTTCACGACGCTGTCAGTGTGAGTGGACCAATTCAGTTTGTCTGTGATGTGTATGCCGAGGAACTTAAAACTAGCTACCCTCTCCACTACTGTTCCATCGATGTGGATAGGGGTGTTCCCTCTGCTGTTTCCTGAAGTCCACAATCATCTCCTTAGTTTTGTTGACGTTGAGTGTGAGGTTATTTTCCTGACACCACACTCCAAGGGCCCTCACCTCCTCCCTGTAGGCCGTCTCGTCGTTGTTGGTAATCAAGCCTACCACTGTTGTGTCGTCCGCAAACTTGATGATTGAGTTGGAGGCGTGCGTGGCCACGCAGTCGTGGGTGAACAGGGAGTACAGGAGAGGGCTCAGAACGCACCCTTGTGGGGCCCCCGTGTTGAGGATCAGCGGGGAGGAGATGTTGTTGCCTACCCTCACCACCTGGGGGCGGCCCGTCAGGAAGTCCAGTACCCAGTTGCACAGGGCGGGGTCGAGACCCAGGGTCTCGAGCTTGATGACGAGCTTGGAGGGTACTATGGTGTTGAATGCCGAGCTGTAGTCGATGAACAGCATTCTCACATAGGTATTCCTCTTGTCCAGGTGGGTTAGGGCAGTGTGCAGTGTGGTTGAGATTGCATCGTCTGTGGACCTATTTGGGCGGTAAGCAAATTGGAGTGGGTCTAGGGTGTCAGGTAAGGTGGAGGTGATATGGTCCTTGACTAGTCTCTCAAAGCACTTCATGATGACGGAAGTGAGTGCTACGGGGCGGTAGTCGTTTAGCTCAGTTACCTTAGCTTTCTTGGGAACAGGAACAATGGTGGCCCTCTTGAAGCATGTGGGAACAGCAGACTGGTATAGGGATTGATTGAATATGTCCGTAAACACACCGGCCAGCTGGTCTGCGCATGCTCGGAGGGCGCGGCTGGGGATGCCGTCTGGGCCTGCAGCCTTGCGAGGGTTAACACGTTTAAATGTCTTACTCACCTCGGCTGCAGTGAAGGAGAGACTGCATGTTTCCGTTGCAGGCCGTGTCAGTGGCACTGTATTGTCCTCAAAGCGGGCAAAAAGTTATTTAGTCTGCCTGGGAGCAAGACATCCTGGTCCGTGACTGGGCTGGATTTCATCTTGTAGTCCGTGATTGACTGTAGACCCTGCCACATGCCTCTTGTGTCTGAGCCATTGAATTGAGATTCCACTTTGTCTCTGTACTGACGCTTAGCTTGTTTGATAGCCTTACGGAGGGAATAGCTGCACTGTTTGTATTCAGTCATGTTGCCAGACACCTTGCCCTGATTAAAAGCAGTGGTTCGCGCTTTCAGTTTCACGCGAATGCTGCCATCAATCCACGGTTTCTGGTTAGGGAATGTTTTTATCGTTGCTATGGGAACGACATCTTCGACGCACGTTCTAATGAACTCGCACACCGAATCAGCGTATTCGTCAATATTCCCATCTGACGCAATACGAAACATGTCCCAGTCCACGTGATGGAAGCAGTCTTGGAGTGTAGAGTCAGCTTGTTCTGACCAGCGTTGGACAGACCTCAGCGTGGGAGCCTCTTGTTTTAATTTCTGTCTGTAGGCAGGGATCAGCAAAATGGAGTCGTGGTCAGCTTTTCCGAAAGGGGGCGGGGCAGGGCCTTATATGCGTCGCGGAAGTTAGAGTAACAATGATCCAAGGTTTTACCACCCCTGGTTGCGCAATCGATATGCTGATAAAATTTAGGGAGTCTTGTTTTCAGATTGGCTTTGTTAAAATCCCCAGCTACAATGAATGCAGCCTCCGGATAAATGTTTTCCAGTTTGCAAAGAGTTAAATAAAGTTCGTTCAGAGCCATCGATGTGTCTGCTTGGGGGGGATATATACGGCTGTGATTATAATCGAAGAGAATTCTCTTGGAAGATAATGCGGTCTACATTTGATTGTGAGGAATTCTAAATCAGGTGAACAGAAGGATTTGAGTTCCTGTATGTTTTCTTCATCACACCATGTCCCGTTAGTCATGAGGCATACGCCCCCTCCACTCTTCTTACCAGAGAGATGTTTGTTTCTGTCGGCGCGATGCGTGGAGAAACCCGTTGGCTGCACCGCCCTGGATAGCGTTTTCCCAGTAAGCCATGTCTCCGTAAAGCAGAGAACGTTGCAGTCTCTGATGTCCCTCTGGAATGCCACCCTTGCTCGGATTTCATCAACCTTGTTGTCGAGAGACTGGACATTGGCAAGAAGAATACTGGGAAGTGGTGCGCGATGTGCCCTTTTCCGGAGTCTGACCAGAACACCGCCGCGTTTCCCTCTTTTTCGGAGTCGTTTCCTTGGGTCGCTGCATGCGATCCATTCCGTTGTCCTGTTTGTAAGGCAGAACACAGGATCCGCGTCGCGGAAAACATATTCTTGGTCGTACTGATGGTGAGTTGACGCTGATCTTATATTCAGTAGTTCTTCTCGACTGTATGTAATGAAACCTAAGATGACCTGGGGTACTAATGTAAGAAATAACACGTAAAAAAACAAAAAACTGCATAGTTTCCTAGGAACGCGAAGCGAGGCGGCCATCTCAGTCGGCGCCGGAAGTTTGATGGCTGTCCATGGCTGTGCAGTGTGTGTGTGCACACGTGTTGTCTAGTCTAGTTATTAATGTATAAAACGTTATTGTGTTTGCCCAGGTCTCTTCCTGGTCAGAGCCAATTAATATTAATGTTTGTGTGTGTGCGTGTTCTCAGTGTTAACTCCTCCCAGCCCACCCCCACCAGCCAATCAGAATGGAGGTGAACAGTACGGCCACCATCTTGTCCTCTGCCTTCCTGGCCGTGGAATATGTTGATGCAGTTTTACCTGACAACCCTCTTCAGCCTTCACTACAATACGCCTGGAGGTAATATTGCTATAATCTTACTATACCACTACTATACTACTAATATACTGCTACTATACTATACCACTACTACACTACTACAGTTTTACCTGACAACCCTCTTCAGCCTTCACTACAATACGCCTGGAGGTAATATTGCTATAATCTTACTATACCACTACTATACTACTAATATACTGCTACTATACTATACTACTATACTACTAATATACTACTACTATACTATACTACTCTTACTATACCACTACTATACCACTAATATACTGCTACTATACTATACTACTCTTGCTATACCACTACTATACTACTAATATACTGCTACTATACTATACTACTCTTACTATACCACTACTATACTACTAATATACTGCTACTATACTATACCACTACTACACTACTAATATACTGCTACTATACTATACTACTCTTACTATACCACTATTATACTACTAATATACTGCTACTATACTATACTACTCTTACTATACCACTACTATACTACTAATATACTGCTACTATACTATACCACTACTACACTACTAATATACTGCTACTATACTATACTACTCTTACTATACCACTACTATACTACTAATATACTGCTACTATACTATACCACTACTACACTACTAATATACTGCTACTATACTATACTACTCTTACTATACCACTACTATACTACTAATATACTGCTACTATACTATACCACTACTACACTACTAATATACTGCTACTATACTATACTACTCTTACTATACCACTACTATACTACTAATATACTGCTACTATACTATACTACTCTTACTATACCACTACTATACTACTAATATACTGCTACTATACTATACTACTCTTACTATACCACTACTATACTACTAATATACTGCTACTATACTATACCACTACTACACTACTAATATACTGCTACTATACTATACTACTCTTACTATACCACTACTATACTACTAATATACTGCTACTATACTATACTACTCTTACTATACCACTACTATACTACTAATATACTGCTACTATACTATACTACTCTTACTATACCACTACTATACTACTAATATACTGCTACTATACTATACCACTACTACACTACTAATATACTGCTACTATACTATACCACTACTACACTACTAATATACTGCTACTATACTATACTACTCTTACTATACCACTACTATACTACTAATATACTGCTACTATACTATACCACTACTACACTACTAATATACTGCTACTATACTATACTACTCTTACTATACCACTACTAATATACTGCTACTATACTATACTACTCTTACTATACGACTACTATACTACTAATATACTGCTACTATACTACTACTACTGTACTGCTGCTAAACTTCTATACTACTACTACTATACTATTAGTGTACTATTGCTTTAGTACTACTAATATACTACTACACTACTACTAAACTACTGTACTACTATAACACTACTATACTATTACTACTAATATACTACTACTACTATACTAATACTACTACTAATACTAATGCACTCCTATACTATTGCTATACTACTACAATGCTGTGACTAGAATACTACAACTACTATACTATTACTACTACTATAATACTGCTATACTGCTATGCCTATAATACTGCTGCTAATATAATACTACTACCACTATACTGCTGCTGTACAGCTACACCTATAATACTACTACTAATATAATACTACTGCCACTATACTGCTGCTATACAGCTACGCCTATAATACTACTACTAATATAATACTACTGCTGCTATACAGCTACGCCTATAATACTACTACTAATATAATCTACTGCCACTATACTGCTGCTATACAGCTACGCCTATAATACTACTGCTAATATAATACTACTGCCACTATATTGCTGCTATACAGCTACGCCTATAATACTGCTACTTCTACTACTATTACTACTACTACTCCTCCTACTACACTACTACAGTTTTACCTGCAGCATTCAACCCCGGCACGCCTGGAGGTAATACTACTATAATGACTGACTGGTTGATTGAATGACTGGTTGACGAGCTGACTACACAACGTTCCAGGCAGACAGATGCACATGTTCTTAGACTGACTGACTGACTGACTGACTGACTGACTGACTGACTGACTGACTGACTGACTGACTGACTGACTGACTGACTGACTGACTGACTGACTGACTGACTGACTGACTGACTGACTGACTGACTGACTGACTGACTGACTGACTGACTGACTGACTGACTGACTGACTGACTGACTGACTGACTGACTGACTGACTGACTGACTGACTGACTGACTGACTGACTGACTGACTGACTGACTGACTGACTGACTGACTGACTGACTGACTGACTGACTGACTGACTGACTGACTGACTGACTGACTGACTGACTGACTGACTGACTGACTGACTGACTGACTGACTGACTGACTGACTGACTGACTGACTGACTGACTGACTGACTGACTGACTGACTGACTGACTGACTGACTGACTGACTGACTGACTGACTGACTGACTGACTGACTGACTGACTGACTGACTGACTGACTGACTGACTGACTGACTGACTGACTGACTGACTGACTGACTGACTGACTGACTGACTGACTGACTGACTGACTGACTGACTGACTGACTGACTGACTGACTGACTGACTGACTGACTGACTGACTGACTGACTGACTGACTGACTGACTGACTGACTGACTGACTGACTGACTGACTGACTGACTGACTGACTGACTGACTGACTGACTGACTGACTGACTGACTGACTGACTGACTGACTGACTGACTGACTGACTGACTGACTGACTGACTGACTGACTGACTGACTGACTACACAACACAACGTTTCAGGCAGACAGATGCACATGTTCTTAGACTCTTTGATTCACTGACTGACTGACTGACTGACTGACTGACTGACTGACTGACTACACAACGTTTCAGGCAGACAGATGCACATGTTCTTAGACTCTTTGATTCACTGACTGACTGACTGACTGACTGATTGAGCTGACTGACTGATTGAGCTGACTGACTGACTGATTGAGCTGACTGACTGATTGAGCTGACTGACTGACTGATTGAGCTGACTGACTGATTGAGCTGACTGACTGATTGAGCTGACTGACTACACAACGTTTCAGGCAGACAGATGCACATGTTCTTAGACTCTTTGATTCACTGACTGACTGACTGACTGACTGATTGAGCTGACTGACTGATTGAGCTGACTGACTGATTGAGCTGACTGACTGACTGATTGAGCTGACTGACTGACTGACTGACTGATTGACTGACTGATTGACTGACTACACAACGTTCCAGGCAGACAGATGCACATGTTCTTAGCCTCTTTGATTCATTGATTGATGTCTGTTGATCTCTGTCCACCAGGTATGTGAATGAAAACTACACTAAATTCCAGATCGCCACCTGGGGTTCTCTCATCGTCCATGAGGCCATCTACTTCCTGTTTTGTCTACCTGGTTTCCTGTTTCAGTTCCTTCCCTTCATGCAGAAGTACAAGATCCAACAGGTAGATCCAACAGGGTGTTAGGTCTAACAGGGAGAGGAGGGTGTTAGGTCTAACAGGGAGAGGAGGGTGTTAGGTCTAACAGGGAGAGGAGGGTGTTAGGTCTAACAGGGAGAGGAGGGTGTTAGGTCTAACAGGGAGAGGAGGGTGTTAGGTCTAACAGGGAGAGGAGGGTGTTAGGTCTAACAGGGAGAGGAGTGTGTTAGGTCTAACAGGGAGAGGAGGGTGTTAGGTCTAACAGGGAGAGGAGGGTGTTAGGTCTAACAAGGAGAGGAGGGTGTTAGGTCTAACAGGGAGAGGAGGGTGTTAGGTCTAACGTGGAGAGGAGGGTGTTAGATCTAACGTGGAGAGGAGGGTGTTAGGTCTAACAGGGAGAGGAGGGTGTTAGGTCTAACAGGGAGAGGAGGGTGTTAGGTCTAACAGGGAGAGGAGGGTGTTAGGTCTAACAGGGAGAGGAGGGTGTTAGGTCTAACAGGGAGAGGAGGGTGTTAGGTCTAACAGGGAGAGGAGGGTGTTAGGTCTAACAGGGAGAGGAGGGTGTTAGGTCTAACAGGGAGAGGAGGGTGTTAGGTCTAACAGGGAGAGGAGGGTGTTAGGTCTAACAGGGACAGGAGTGTGTTAGGTCTAACAGGGACAGGAGGGTGTTAGGTCTAACAGGGAGAGGAGGGTGTTAGGTCTAACAGGGAGAGGAGGGTGTTAGGTCTAACAGGGAGAGGAGGGTGTTAGGTCTAACAGGGAGAGGAGGGTGTTAGGTCTAACAGGGAGAGGAGGGTGTTAGGTCTAACAGGGAGAGGAGGGTGTTAGGTCTAACAGGGAGAGGAGGGTGTTAGGTCTAACAGGGAGAGGAGGGTGTTAGGTCTAACGTGGAGAGGAGGGTGTTAGGTCTAACGTGGAGAGGAGGGTGTTAGGTCTAACAGGGAGAGGAGGGTGTTAGGTCTAACAGGGAGAGGAGGGTGTTAGGTCTAACAGGGAGAGGAGGGTGTTAGATCTAACGTCTGTCTGCCTAACACCCTCCCCTCCACGTTAGACCTAACACCCTCCTCTCCCTGTTAGACCTAACACCCTCCTCTCCCTGTTATAGACCTAACACCCTCCTCTCCCTTAGATCCAACCGGCAGGGGGGGGTGTTAGATGAAGAAGTGGAAGTTTTAACAATGATACTCCCTCCCCTGTGTGTGTGTGTGTGTGTGTGTGTGTGTGTGTGTGTGTGTGTGTGTGTGTGTGTGTGTGTGTGTGTGTGTGTGTGTGTGTGTGTGTGTGTGTGTGTGTGTGTGTGTGTGTGTGTGTGTGTGTGTGTGTGTGTAGGACAAGCCAGAGACGTGGGAGAAACAGTGGAGGTGTTTCAAGATGCTGCTGTTCAACCACTTCTGTATCCAGCTGCCCATGATCTGTGGAACGTACCACTTCACTGAGTTCTTCAGCATCCCCTACGACTGGGACAGCATGCCACGATGGTACGACCCAACACACACAACCTCCCCTACGACTGGGACAGCATGCCACGATGGTACGACCCAACACACACACAACCTCCCCTACGTCTGGGACAGCATGCCACGATGGTACGACCCAACACACACACAACCTCCCCTACGACTGGGACAGCATGCCACGATGGTACGACCCAACACACACACAACCTCCCCTACGTCTGGGACAGCATGCCACGATGGTACGACCCAACACACACACACAACCTCCCCTACGTCTGGGACAGCATGCCACGATGGTACGACCCAACACACACACAACCTCCCCTACGACTGGGACAGCATGCCACGATGGTACGACCCAACACACACACACAACCTCCCCTATGACTGGGACAGCATGCCACGATGGTACGACCCAACACACACACACAACCTCCCCTACGACTGGGACAGCATGCCACGATGGTACGACCCAACACACACACACAAACGCAGAGGTAGGCACACAAGTCTATCTCTCCCTCCCCAGGCCCTACCTGTTAACTCAGTATCTAGGCTGTTCTGTCTATGTCTCCCTCCCCAGGCCCTACCTGTTAACTCAGTATCTAGGCTGTTCTGTCTATGTCTCCATCCCCAGGCCCTACCTGTTAACTCAGTGTCTAGTCTGTTCTGTCTATCTCTCCCTCCCCAGGCCCTACCTGTTAACTCAGTGTCTAGGCTGTTCTGTCTATCTCTCCCTCCCCAGGCCCTACCTGTTAACTCAGTGTCTAGGCTGTTCTGTCTATCTCTCCCTCCCCAGGTCCTACCTATTAACTCAGTGTCTAGGCTGTTCTGTCTATCTCTCCCTCCCCAGGCCCTACCTGTTAACTCAGTGTCTAGGCTGTTCTGTCTATCTCTCCCTCCCCAGGCCCTACCTGTTAACTCAGTGTCTAGGCTGTTCTGTCTATCTCTCCCTCCCCAGGTCCTACCTATTAACTCAGTGTCTAGGCTGTTCTATCTATCTCTCCCTCCCCAGGCCCTACCTGTTAGCTCAGTGTCTAGGCTGTTCTGTCTCTCTCTCCCTCCCCAGGCCCTACCTGTTAACTCAGTGTCTAGGCTGTTCTGTCTATCTCTCCCTCCCCAGGCCCTACCTGTTAACTCAGTGTCTAGGCTGTTCTGTCTATCTCTCCCTCCCCAGGCCCTACCTGTTAGCTCAGTGTCTAGGCTGTGCTGTGATAGAGGACACCTGGCACTATTTCCTCCATCGCCTGCTACATCACCGCAGTATCTACAAGCACATCCACAAAGTGCACCACGAGTTCACTGTGAGTACACACACACACACACACACACACACACACACACACACACACACACACACACACACACACACACCACACACACACACACACACACACACACACACACACACACACACACACACACACACACACACACACACACACACACGCTAGACAGTCAGGCACGAACACGCACAGGCACGAACACGCACAGGCACGAATACACACAAATGCCGATGTGCCCTTGAGCAAGGCAGTTAACCCTCATTGCGCTGGATGAGTGTCTGCTAACGGACTAAAATGTCAAATAAACTTGCTATAACCAATTGTCTGTCTGTCTGTCCTGTCTGTCTGTCTGTCTGTCTGTCTGTCTGTCTGTCTGTCTGTCTGTCTGTCTGTCTGTCTGTCTGTCTGTCTGTCTGTCTGTCTGTCTGTCTGTCTGTCTGTCTGTCTGTCTGTCTGTCTGTCTGTCTGTCTGTCTGTCTGTCTGTCTGTCTGTCTGTCTGTCTGTCTGTCTGTCTGTCTGTCTGTCTGTCTGTCTGTCTGTCTGTCTGTCTGTCTGTCTGTCTGTCTGTCTGTCTGTCTGTCTGTCTGTCTGTCTGTCTGTCTGTCTGTCTGTCTGTCTGTCTGTCTGTCTGTCTGTCTGTCTGTCTGTCTGTCTGTCTGTCTGTCTGTCTGTCTGTCTGTCTGTCTGTCTGTCTGTCTGTCTGTCTGTCTGTCTGTCTGTCTGTCTGTCTGTTTCTTTATCTCTGTCTCTCTCTCTCCCCCCCTCTCTCTCTCTCTCTCTCTCTCTCTCTCTCTCTCTCTCTCTGTCTCTCTCTCCCCTCTCTGTCTCTCTCTCCCCCTCTCTGTCTCTCTCTCCCCCTCTCTGTCTCTCTCTCTCCCCCTCTCTGTCTCTCTCTCTCCCCCTCTCTGTCTCTCTCTCTCCCCCTTTCTGTATCTCTCTCTCCCCCTCTCTCTGTCTCTCTCCCCCCTCTCTCTGTCTCTCTCCCCCTCTCTCTGTCTGTCTCCCCCCTCTGTCTGTCTCTCTCTCTCCCCCTCTGTCTGTCTCTGTCTCTCTCTCTGTCTCTGTCTCTCTCTCTTCTCCCCCCTCTGTGTCTGTAGGCTCCATTTGGCATGCAGGCAGAGTACGCCCACCCAGCTGAGACAGTGATCCTTGGGTCTGGGTTCTTCATCGGCATCATGGTGTTCTGTAACCACGTGACGTTGCTATGGGCCTGGGTCGCCTTCCGCCTGCTGGAGACCATCGACGTACACAGGTACACACACACACACACACACACACACACACACACACACACACACACACACACACACACACACACACACACACACACACACACACACACACACACACACACACACACACACACACACACACACACACACACACACACACACACACACACTCCTAGAGACTATTGAGGAGGCAGAGGTGTAGTGGAGGGTAAATGTAAACACTCCTAGAGACTTTTTGCCCAAAAGTGTTTATCCTCCTGTTTGTGGAAAAATGCATATCTACTCACCACCACCAGGGATCTCCAGCGCTCCCTGCCTGTTGTTCTCTGGTCTGACCACCAGGGATCTCCAGCGCTCCCTGCCTGTTGTTCTCTGGTCTGACCACCAGGGGTCTGCAGCTCTCCTTGCCTGTTGTTCTCTGGTCTGACCACCAGGGGTCTCCAGCGCTCCCTGCCTGTTGTTCTCTGGTCTGACCACCAGGGGTCTCCAGCTCTCCCTGCTTGTTGTTCTCTGGTCTGACCACCAGGGGTCTCCAGATCTACCGTGTTGTTCTCTGGTTTGACCACCAGGGGTCCCCAGATCTACCATGTAGTTCTCTAGTCTGGCCATCAGGGGTCCCCCGACTAGAGTGAAGGGTAGAGAATCGGAACGCAGACACTGTGTTGTCATATGAGGAGTGTGTACGGGTAGAGTGGGGTTTAGGGGATTTTGTGTAGGTTATGTGTATACATATTACAATGTTAAATTAACATCCTCTCTTCCTTTCCTCCTCCCTCCTCTCCCCCTCCCTCCTCTCTCTCTCCCCCTTCTCTCTCTCTCTCTCCCTCTCCTCCCCTCTCCTCCTCTCTCCTCCCCCTCCTCTCTCCTCTCCCTCCCTCTCCTCCCTCTGTCCTCCTCCCTCTCCTCCCTCTGTCCTCCCCCTCTCCTCCCCTCTCCTCTCTCTCCTCTCCTCCCCTATCTCTCCTCCCTCTCCTCCTCTTCTCCTCTCCCTCTCCTCTCCTCCCCTCTCCTCCTCTCTCCTTCTCCCATCTCCTCTCCTCTCTCTCCCCCTCCTCTCCCCCTCTCCTCCCTCTGTCTTCCCCTCCTCTCCCCCTCTCCTCCTCTCTCCATCTCTCCCCTCTCTCCTCATCTCTCCCTCTCTCCCTCTCTCCTCTCCTCCTCCTCTCCCTTTCTCCTCTCCTCCTCCTCTCCCTTTCTCCTCTCCCTCCTCCTCTCCTCCTCTCTCTCTCTCTCATCCTCCTCTCCCTTTCTCCTCTCCTCTCTCCTCTCCCCCTCTCCCCCTCTCTCCTCCCCCTCTCTCCTCCTCCTCTCTCTCTCCCTCCTCTCTCCCTCTCCTCCTCCTCTCCTCCTTCTCCTCTCTCTCTCTCCCTCCCTCTCCTCCCTCCCTCTCCTCCTCCTCCCTTTCTCCTCTCCTCCCCCTCTCCCCTCCTCCTCTCTCTCTCTCTCTCTCTCTCCCTCCTCTCTCCTCCCCTCTCCTCCTCTCTCCAGTGGGTATGACATCCCTCTCAACCCTCTCCACCTGATCCCGTTCTATGCCGGAGCTCGTTTCCATGACTTCCACCATATGAACTTCGTAGGGAACTACGCCTCCACCTTTACCTGGTGGGACAAGATACTGCACACTGACTCCCAATACAACAGACACATAATGAGCAAGAAAAACCAGTAAACAGACCCTCACACAGACACACGGACGCAGACACACGGACACGGACGGACGCAGACCCTCACACAGACACACGGACGCAGACACACGGACACGGACGGACGCAGACCCTCACACAGACACACGGACGCAGACACACGGACACGGACGGACGCAAATACTCACACAGACACACGGACGCAGACACACGGACGGACGCAGACCCTCACACAGACACACGGACGCAGACACACGGACACGGACGGACGCAGACCCTCACACAGACACACGGACGCAGACACACGGACACGGACGGACGCAGACCCTCACACAGACACACGGACGCAGACACACGGACACGGACGGACGCAGACCCTCACACAGACACACGGACGCAGACACACGGACACGGACGGACGCAGACCCTCACACAGACACACGGACGCAGACACACGGACACGGACGGACGCAGACCCTCACACAGACACACGGACGCAGACACACGGACACGGACGGACGCAGACCCTCACACAGACACACGGACGCAGACACACGGACACGGACGGACGCAAATACTCACACACGCAGACAGACACATGCACACACGCAGACACACAGACACACGGACACGGACGGACGCAAATACACACACACGCAGACAGACACATGCACTTATGAATGCACGCTTAAACACACTTCATGAAGGTCAGAACTGGACTCCTGAGTGTGCAATGCCTTGTGGGAAAAGAACACACTAAAATAGAGTAGAACAGTCTTGACCAATAACATCAGCCCTTGTTTGGTCTTGACCAATAACATCAGCCCTCGTTTGGTCTTGACCAATAACATCAGCCCTCGTTTGGTCTTGACCAATAACATCAGCCCTTGTCTGGTCTTGACCAATAACATCCAGGGTTGGGGTCAAATGCCATTTCAATTTCAGTCAATTCAGGAAGTACACAAACATTCCAATTCTAATTCTCTTCAATACTTTTAAATTAGGAACATTTTTAATTTGAATCGGAGTTTGATTCACTTTTTGAATCGTCTGGAATTGAAATTGACCCTGATAACATCAGGCGTGTTGGGGGTTTGAGGCTGGGTTTCTGTATAAGCACTTTGTGACATCTGCTCATGCTTTATAAATACATTTGATTGATTGATTGATTGATTGATTGTCTGGTCTTGACCAATAGCATCAGGCCGTTGTTCCTGAATAAAAACATTATCCTGGTGAGATGATTATTATTAATAATGTGTTTTTCTTCACTGTTCATTGTAATTAAACCATTGTTTTACGAGTTGGATTCATTGAAGCACTTTACTTACATTTTACGGTTCTAGAATATCAGTTCAAGTATGGTTCTAGAATATCAGTTCAAGTACGGTTCTAGAATATCAGTTCAAGTACGGTTCTAGAATATCAGTTCAGTACGGTTCTAGACTCTTTAGAAAAAGAGGTTCCTAAGGGGTTCTTCGGCTGTTCTCAAGGAAGGACCCTTTATGAAATCTCAAATATAAAATGTATTTTGATTTGTTTAACACTTTTTTGGTTACTACATGATTCCATATGTGCTATTTCATAGTTGTGATGTTTTCACTATTATTCTACAATGTAGAAAATAGTAAAAAATAAAGAAAAACCCTGGAATGAGTAGGTGTCCAAACTGTTGACTGGTACTGTAATCTACGTACTATATACTATATACCCATTCAGTCTATAGGTCTATAACAGACCAACTCATATATAGACACTATATACCCATTCAGTCTATAACAGACCAACTCATATATAGATACTATATACCCATTCAGTCTATAACAGACCAACTCACATATAGACACTATATACCCATTCAGTCTATAACAGACCAACTCATATATAGATACTATATACCCATTCAGTCTATAGGTCTATAACAGACCAACTCATATATAGATACTATATACCCATTCAGTCTATAATAGACCAACTCATATATAGATACTATATACCCATTCAGTCTATAGGTCTATAACAGACCAACTCATATATAGATACTATATACCCATTCAGTCTATAACAGACCAACTCATATATAGATACTATATACCCATTCAGTCTATAACAGACCAACTCATATATAGATACTATATACCCATTCAGTCTATAGGTCTATAACAGACCAACTCATATATAGATACTATATACCCATTCAGTCTATAATAGACCAACTCATATATAGATACTATATACCCATTCAGTCTATAGGTCTATAACAGACCAACTCATATATAGATACTATATACCCATTCAGTCTATAACAGACCAACTCATATATAGATACTATATACCCATTCAGTCTATAACAGACCAACTCATATATAGACACTATATACCCATTCAGTCTATAACAGACCAACTCATATATAGATACTATATACCCATTCAGTCTATAGGTCTATAATAGACCAACTCATATATAGATACTATATACCCATTCAGTCTATAATAGACCAACTCATATATAGATACTATATACTCATTCAGTCTATAGGTCTATAACAGACCAACTCATATATAGATACTATATACCCATTCAGTCTATAGGTCTATAACAGACCAACTCATATATAGATACTATATACCCATTCAGTCTATAGGTCTATAACAGACCAACTCATATATAGATACTATATACCCATTCAGTCTATAGGTCTATAACAGACCAACTCATATATAGACACTATATACCCATTCAGTCTATAACAGACCAACTCATATATAGATACTATATACCCATTCAGTCTATAACAGACCAACTCATATATAGACACTATATATCCATTCAGTCTATAGGTCTATAACAGACCAACTCATATATAGATACTATATACCCATTCAGTCTATAGGTCTATAACAGACCAACTCATATATAGATACTATATACCCATTCCGTCTATAGGTCTATAACAGACCAACTCATATATAGATACTATATACCCATTCAGTCTATAACAGACCAACTCATATATAGACACTATATACCCATTCAGTCTATAACAGACCAACTCATATATAGACACTATATACCCATTCAGTCTATAATAGACCAACTCATATATAGATACTATATACCCATTCAGTCTATAACAGACCAACTCATATATAGACACTATATATCCATTCAGTCTATAGGTCTATAACAGACCAACTCATATATAGACACTATATACCCATTCAGTCTATAACAGACCAACTCATATATAGACACTATATATCCATTCAGTCTATAGGTCTATAACAGACCAACTCATATATAGATACTATATACCCATTCAGTCTATAGGTCTATAACAGACCAACTCATATATAGATACTATATACCCATTCAGTCTATAACAGACCAACTCATATATAGACACTATATATCCATTCAGTCTATAGGTCTATAACAGACCAACTCATATATAGATACTATATACCCATTCAGTCTATAGGTCTATAACAGACCAACTCATATATAGATACTATATACCCATTCAGTCTATAACAGACCAACTCATATATAGACACTATATACCCATTCAGTCTATAACAGACCAACTCATATATAGACACTATATACCCATTCAGTCTATAGGTCTATAACAGACCAACTCATATATAGATACTATATACCCATTCAGTCTATAACAGACCAACTCATATATAGATACTATATACCCATTCAGTCTATAGGTCTATAACAGACCAACTCATATATAGATACTATATACCCATTCAGTCTATAGGTCTATAACAGACCAACTCATATATAGATACTATATACCCATTCAGTCTATAACAGACCAACTCATATATAGATACTATATACCCATTCAGTCTATAACAGACCAACTCATATATAGATACTATATACCCATTCAGTCTATAACAGACCAACTCATATATAGACACTATATACCCATTCAGTCTATAATAGACCAACTCATATATAGATACTATATACCCATTCAGTCTATAGGTCTATAACAGACCAACTCATATATAGATACTATATACCCATTCAGTCTATAGGTCTATAACAGACCAACTCATATATAGATACTATATACCCATTCAGTCTATAACAGACCAACTCATATATAGATACTATATACCCATTCAGTCTATAGGTCTATAACAGACCAACTCATATATAGATACTATATACCCATTCAGTCTATAACAGACCAACTCATATATAGACACTATATACCCATTCAGTCTATAACAGACCAACTCATATATAGATACTATATACCCATTCAGTCTATAGGTCTATAATAGACCAACTCATATATAGATACTATATACCCATTCAGTCTATAATAGACCAACTCATATATAGATACTATATACTCATTCAGTCTATAGGTCTATAACAGACCAACTCATATATAGATACTATATACCCATTCAGTCTATAGGTCTATAACAGACCAACTCATATATATACTATATACCCATTCAGATACTATATACCCATTCAGTCTATAGGTCTATAACAGACCAACTCATATATAGATACTATATACCCATTCAGTCTATAGGTCTATAACAGACCAACTCATATATAGATACTATATACCCATTCAGTCTATAACAGACCAACTCATATATAGATACTATATACCCATTCAGTCTATAACAGACCAACTCATATATAGACACTATATATCCATTCAGTCTATAGGTCTATAACAGACCAACTCATATATAGATACTATATACCCATTCAGTCTATAGGTCTATAACAGACCAACTCATATATAGATACTATATACCCATTCCGTCTATAGGTCTATAACAGACCAACTCATATATAGATACTATATACCCATTCAGTCTATAACAGACCAACTCATATATAGACACTATATACCCATTCAGTCTATAACAGACCAACTCATATATAGACACTATATACCCATTCAGTCTATAATAGACCAACTCATATATAGATACTATATACCCATTCAGTCTATAACAGACCAACTCATATATAGACACTATATATCCATTCAGTCTATAGGTCTATAACAGACCAACTCATATATAGACACTATATACCCATTCAGTCTATAACAGACCAACTCATATATAGACACTATATATCCATTCAGTCTATAGGTCTATAACAGACCAACTCATATATAGATACTATATACCCATTCAGTCTATAGGTCTATAACAGACCAACTCATATATAGATACTATATACCCATTCAGTCTATAACAGACCAACTCATATATAGACACTATATATCCATTCAGTCTATAGGTCTATAACAGACCAACTCATATATAGATACTATATACCCATTCAGTCTATAGGTCTATAACAGACCAACTCATATATAGATACTATATACCCATTCAGTCTATAACAGACCAACTCATATATAGACACTATATACCCATTCAGTCTATAACAGACCAACTCATATATAGACACTATATACCCATTCAGTCTATAGGTCTATAACAGACCAACTCATATATAGATACTATATACCCATTCAGTCTATAACAGACCAACTCATATATAGATACTATATACCCATTCAGTCTATAGGTCTATAACAGACCAACTCATATATAGATACTATATACCCATTCAGTCTATAACAGACCAACTCATATATAGATACTATATACCCATTCAGTCTATAACAGACCAACTCATATATAGATACTATATACTCATTCAGTCTATAGGTCTATAACAGACCAACTCATATATAGATACTATATACCCATTCAGTCTATAGGTCTATAACAGACCAACTCATATATAGATACTATATACCCATTCAGTCTATAGGTCTATAACAGACCAACTCATATATAGATACTATATACCCATTCAGTCTATAGGTCTATAACAGACCAACTCATATATAGATACTATATACCCATTCAGTCTATAGGTCTATAACAGACCAACTCATATATAGATACTATATACCCATTCAGTCTATAGGTCTATAATATACCAACTCATATATAGATACTATATACCCATTCAGTCTATAGGTCTATAACAGACCAACTCATATATAGATACTATATACCCATTCAGTCTATAGGTCTATAACAGACCAACTCATATATAGATACTATATACCCATTCAGTCTATAACAGACCAACTCATATATAGACACTATATACCCATTCAGTCTATAATAGACCAACTCATATATAGATACTATATACCCATTCAGTCTATAACAGACCAACTCATATATAGATACTATATACCCATTCAGTCTATAACAGACCAACTCATATATAGATACTATATACCCATTCCGTCTATAGGTCTATAACAGACCAACTCATATATAGATACTATATACCCATTCAGTCTATAACAGACCAACTCATATATAGACACTATATACCAACTCACATATAGATACTATATACCCATTCAGTCTATAATAGACCAACTCATATATAGATACTATATACTCATTCAGTCTATAGGTCTATAACAGACCAACTCATATATAGATACTATATACCCATTCAGTCTATAGGTCTATAACAGACCAACTCATATATAGACGCTATATACCCATTCAGTCTATAATAGACCAACTCATATATAGACACTATATACCCATTCAGTCTATAATAGACCAACTCATATATAGATACTATATACTCATTCAGTCTATAGGTCTATAACAGACCAACTCATATATAGATACTATATACCCATTCAGTCTATAGGTCTATAACAGACCAACTCATATATAGACGCTATATACCCATTCAGTCTATAATAGACCAACTCATATATAGACACTATATACCCATTCAGTCTATAATAGACCAACTCATATATAGATACTATATACTCATTCAGTCTATAGGTCTATAACAGACCAACTCATATATAGATACTATATACCCATTCAGTCTATAGGTCTATAATAGACAAACTCATATATCGACACTATATACCCATTCAGTCTATAATAGACCAACTCATATATAGATACTATATACCCATTCAGTCTATAGGTCTATAACAGACCAACTCATATATAGATACTATATACCCATTCAGTCTATAACAGACCAACTCATATATAGATACTATATACCCATTCAGTCTATAACAGACCAACTCATATATAGACACTATATACCCATTCAGTCTATAACAGACCAACTCATATATAGATACTATATACCCATTCAGTCTATAACAGACCAACTCATATATAGATACTATATACCCATTCAGTCTATAGGTCTATAATATACCAACTCATATATAGATACTATATACCCATTCAGTCTATAACAGACCAACTCATATATAGATACTATATACCCATTCAGTCTATAACAGACCAACTCTATAAGACACTATATACCCATTCAGTCTACAGAAACTCATATATAGATACTATATACCCATTCAGTCTATAGGTCTATAATATACCAACTCATATATAGATACTATATACCCATTCAGTCTATAACAGACCAACTCATATATAGATACTATATACCCATTCAGTCTATAGGTCTATAACAGACAAACTCATATATAGACACTATATACCCATTCAGTCTATAACAGACCAACTCATATATAGATACTATATACCCATTCAGTCTATAGGTCTATAACAGACAAACTCATATAAGATACTATATACCCATTCAGTCTATAGGTCTATAACAGACCAACTCATATATAGATACTATATACCCATTCAGTCTATAGGTCTATAACAGACCAACTCATATATAGATACTATATACCCATTCAGTCTATAGGTCTATAACAGACCAACTCATATATAGATACTATATACCCATTCAGTCTATAGGTCTATAATCGACGAACTCATATATATACATATACATATAAGTGTTATACAAATCAAAAAAGTAAAAGATAAACAGGAAACAAAGTAAAGAAACAGGAAACAAAGTAAAGATGAACAGGAAACAAAGTAAAGATGAACAGGAAACAAAGTTGGTGGTTGAAGTAAGTTGGTGGTTGAAGATTTCCCTCTAGTGGTGTGGGGGCTGTGCTTTGGCAAAGTGGGTGGGGTTATATCCTTCCTGTTTGGCCCTGTCCGGGGGTGTCCTCGGATGGGGCCACAGTGTCTCCTGACCCCTCCTGTCTCAGCCTCCAGTATTTATGCTGCAGTAGTTTATGTGTCGGGGGGCTAGGGTCAGTTTGTTTATCTGGAGTACTTCTCCTGTCCTATTCGGTGTCCTGTGTAAATCTAAGTGTGCGTTCTCTAATTCTCTCCTTCTCTCCTTCTTTCTCTCTCTCGGAGGACCTGAGCCCTAGAACCATGCCCCAGGACTACCTGACATGATGACTCCTTGCTGTCCCCAGTCCACCTGGCCATGCTGCTGCTCCAGTTTCAACTGGCCTGGGCCCTAGGACCATGTCCCAGGACTACCTGACATGAGGACTCCTTGCTGTCCCCAGTCCACCTGGCCATGCTCCTGCTCCAGTTTCAACTGTTCTGCCTTACTATTATTCAACCATGCTGGTCATTTATGAACATTTGAACATCTTGGCCACGTTCTGTTATAATCTCCACCCGGCACAGCCAGAAGAGGACTGGCCACCCCACATATGCTCTCTCTAATTCTCTCTTTCTTTCTCTCTCTCGGAGGACCTGAGCCCTAGGACCGTGCCCCAGGACTACCTGACATGATGGCTCCTTGCTGTCCCCAGTCCACCTGACTGTGCTGCTGCTCCAGTTTCAACTGTTCTGCCTTATTATTATTTGACCATGCTGGTCATTTATGAACATTTGAACATCTTGGTCATTTTCTGTTATAATCTCTACCCGGCACAGCCAGAAGAGGACTGGCCACCCCACATAGCCCGGTTCCTCTCTAGGTTTCTTCCTAGGTTTTGGCCTTTCTAGGGAGTTTTTCCTAGCCACCGTGCTTTTACACCTGCATTGTTTGCTGTTTGGGGTTTTAGGCTAGGTTTCTGTACAGCACTTTGAGATATCAGCTGATGTACGAAGGGCTATATAAATAAATTTGATTTGATTTGATTTGAAAGTAAAGAAACAGGAAACAAAGTAAAGATGAACAGGAAACAAAGTAAAGATGAACAGGAAACAAAGTAAAGATGAACAGGAAAAAAAGTAAAGATGAACAGGAAACAAAGTAAAGATGAACAGGAAACAAAGTAAAGATGAACAGGAAACAAAGTAAAGATGAACAGGAAACAAAGTAAAGAAACAGGAAACAAAGTAAAGATAAACAGGAAACAAAGTAAAGATGAACAGGAAACAAAGTAAAGAAACAGGAAACAAAGTAAAGATAAACAGGAAACAAAGTAAAGAAACAGGAAACAAAGTAAAGAAACAGGAAACAAAGTAAAGAAACAGGAAACAAAGTAAAGATGAACAGGAAACAAAGTAAAGATAAACAGGAAACAAAGTAAAGATAAACAGGAAACACAGTAAAGATGAACAGGAAACACAGTAAAGATAAACAGGAAACACAGTAAAGATAAACAGGAAACAAAGTAAAGATAAACAGGAAACACAGTAAAGATAAACAGGAAACACAGTAAAGATAAACAGGAAACACAGTAAAGATAAACAGGAAACACAGTAAAGATAAACAGGAAACACAGTAAAGATAAACAGGAAACAAAGTAAAGATGAACAGGAAACAAAGTAAAGATAAACAGGAAACAAAGTAAAGATGAACAGGAAACAAAGTAAAGAAACAGGAAACAAGGATGAACAGGAAACAAAGTAAAGATAACAATATCACATTACAACTATACAAGGATCTTAAGGGACATGCATATACTTACAATTCTAACAGCTTTTCTGTTAGTAGGGTATTTAACCGTCTTAAAATACAAGTTCAATTTATTTTTTTAGGGTATGAAAATGTGATGTTCTGTTTGTAAATTTACATTTTGTGTATATGAAATTTGGCCAAAAGAATAATGAAATGAATGACATAAAAATGATTCCGCTTATTTCTTATTGTATGTAAAGAATCCAAACAGTACATCTCTCCACAACAGTGTGAAATCTGAAAGATGACACCATCCGCAGAGAAACACAAGGGAATTACATCACAATGGGAATGTGTACAATTGGTGGAACTATTGGAATTGAGAGCAAGGTTATTATCTCTGAATTCAAAGACTGACCTCCAATTTGAAATCATTGAAATGTAATTTAGAGGAAACAGAGTATTTGACTGGAATGAACCCCAACCCTGAGGCACACTTCACTGCATCTCTAAACTGCAGTGTGGACACACACAAAGGCCCTCCCCACCCATTCATCGTGTTATAGAGAGGGAGGTATGGAGGGAGGGAGAAAGGGAGAGCTCAGGTACAGTTACACATCCCAGAGGAGAGAGAGAGAGAGAGAGAGAGAGAGAGAGAGAGAGAGAGAGAGAGAGAGAGAGAGAGAGAGAGAGGGTATATTTATAGCTCAGAGCGAGGCTGCACTAGAGAGATAAGGCTCAAACTGACTGCAGATAGAACAACAGACAGACAGAGCGAAACGGAGAGAAACAATGAACCGATTCGTGTCGTTGGTGTTGCTGTGGACCCTGGCGGTCCTGTCCACTACCGGGCCCGTTACCGGGGCTGAGGAAGGGGAGATCTCGTTCGAGTATCACCGGTATGAGGAACTACGGAAGGCTCTCGTTTCGGTATGGCTGCAGTGTCCATCAATCACGCGCATCTACACGGTGGGGGAGAGCTTCGAGGGCCGCGAGCTGCTGGTCCTGGAGATGTCAGATAACCCCGGGACGCACGAGACTGGTCAGTGACACCCCCGTTCCCCGTCTCTCTTTATTAAAACCGGTTGACCTTTTTCATAAGACGGTAATATCGCTCCACGGTAGCGCTGCTGTGGCGACGCCTGGTCTGTTTATACAGCCCTGTTTTAGCGCAGAATGACTAGTCCCTGTTTTAGCGCAGAATGACTAGTCCCTGTTTTAGCGCAGAATGACTAGTCCCTGTTTTAGCGCAGAATGACTAGTCCCTGTTTTAGCGCAGAATGACTAGTCCCTGTTTTAGCGCAGAATGACTAGTCTGTTTATACAGTCTCTGTTTTAGCGCAGAATGACTAGTCCCTGTTTTAGCGCAGAATGACTAGTCCCTGTTTTAGCGCAGAATGACTAGTCCCTGTTTTAGCGCAGAATGACTAGTCCCTGTTTTAGCGCAGAATGACTAGTCCCCGTTTTAGTGCAGAATGACTAGTCCCTGTTTTAGCGCAGAATGACTAGTCCCGTTTTTTTAGCTAGTCCAGAGATGACTAGTCCCTGTTTTAGCGCAGAATGACTAGTCCCTGTTTTAGCGCAGAATGACTAGTCCCTGTTTTAGCGCAGAATGACTAGTCCCTGTTTTAGCGCAGAATGACTAGTCCCTGTTTTAGCGCAGAATGACTAGTCCCTGTTTTAGCGCAGAATGACTAGTCCCTGTTTTAGCGCAGAATGACTAGTCCCTGTTTTAGCGCAGAATGACTAGTCCCCGTTTTAGTGCAGAATGACTAGTCCCTGTTTTAGCGCAGAATGACTAGTCCCTGTTTTAGCGCAGAATGACTAGTCTGTTTATACAGTCCCTGTTTTAGCGCAGAATGACTAGTCTGTTTATACAGTCTCTGTTTTAGCGCAGAATGACTAGTCCCTGTTTTAGCGCAGAATGACTAGTCCCTGTTTTAGCGCAGAATGACTAGTCCCTGTTTTAGCGCAGAATGACTAGTCCCTGTTTTAGCGCAGAATGACTAGTCCCCGTTTTAGTGCAGAATGACTAGTCCCTGTTTTAGCGCAGAATGACTAGTCCCCGTTTTAGCGCAGAATGACTAGTCTGTTTATACAGTCCCTGTTTTAGCGCAGAATGACTAGTCCCTGTTTTAGCGCAGAATGACTAGTCCCTGTTTTAGCGCAGAATGACTAGTCCCTGTTTTAGCGCAGAATGACTAGTCCCTGTTTTAGCGCAGAATGACTAGTCCCCGTTTTAGCGCAGAATGACTAGTCCCCGTTTTAGCGCAGAATGACTAGTCTGTTTATACAGTCCCTGTTTTAGCGCAGAATGACTAGTCCCTGTTTTAGCGCAGAATGACTAGTCCCCGTTTTAGCGCAGAATGACTAGTCCCTGTTTTAGCGCAGAATGACTAGTCTGTTTATACAGTCCCTGTTTTAGCGCAGAATGACTAGTCTGTTTATACAGTCCCTGTTTTAGCGCAGAATGGCTGTCTGTAACAGAGGCTACATGTCTGTTTTATGATGTCAGGCAGGCTGTATGCCACACTGCCTAGTAAGTTAGATGATGATGCTGCCTGCGCAGGTGTGTCGTTGTAATGAGGACCGCAGTGTGTGTGTGTGTGTGTGTGTGTGTGTGTGTGTGTGTGTGTGTTTTGAGGGGGTGTTGGATGGTTTTGGAAGCAAGGCATCGCCGCCATTTTACAGGAGGAGAGGGACTCACGATATAGGTGCTCCCGGAAGCAGGCCGGGATGCTGAACCAACCGTGATCGCTCTGATCAGACAGTCACTGGCAAAATGGAAGTTAGATGAATTCATCTGTCTCATCATCTTTATTCACACCGTTATAGCGACAGTCTGAGCCCCTATTAACACTATGACTCATACCTTTACAATTAGAGAACAGCTGTTTGATGTAAATAGCCTATAGAAAGTAAGGAAGTAAGGACACGGAAGGAAGGAAGGAAGTAAATATGTGTCTACTTCATTAACCCCCTAGGGTTCAGCTGATGCATCAGTCACCATGACAACAGCGATAGTGCTGTCTGCCCGCTTGCCACTCTGTCTGCCTGTCTGTCTGGTTGCTAGGCTACAGGTGTTAGGGTTACAGTATTATGGGGTGTACACTCTTACCTATAGTGATGTCACGACAGACCCCGTTGATTGACAGATGTAGGAACAGCAGGTGACATGTAATCCCAGTACACATTCCCTGTCTTAGGTCAGTTAGGATCAACACTTTATGTTAAGAATGTGAAATGTCAGAATAATAGTAGAGAGAATTATTTATTTCAGCTTTTATTTCTTTCATCACATTCCCAGTGGGTCAGAAGTTTACATACACTCAATTAGTATTTGGTAGCATTGCCTTTTAAATTGTTTAACTTGGGTCAAACGTTTCGGGTAGCCTTCCACAAGCTTCCCACAATAAGTTGGGTGTATTTTGGCCCATTCCCCTGACAGAGCTGGTGTAACTGAGTCAGGTTTGTAGGCCTCCTGACAGAGCTGGTGTAACTGAGTCAGGTTTGTAGGCCTCCTTGCTCGCACACGCTTTTTCAGTTCTGCCCACAAATGTTCTATAGGATTGAGGTCAGGACTTTGTTGTCCTTAAGCTATTTTGCCACAACTTTGGAAATATGCTTGGGGGTCATTGTCCATTTGGAAGACCCATTTGCGACCAAGCTTTAACTTCCTGTCTGATGTCTTGAGATCTTTCTTCAATATATCCACATAATTTTCTTCCCTCATGATGCCATCTATTTTGTGAAGTGCACCAGTTCCTCCTGCAGCAAAGCACCCCCACAACATGATGCTGCCACCCCTGTACTTCACGGTTGGGATGGTGTTCTTCAACTTGCAAGCCTCCCCCTTTTTCCTCCAAACATAACGATGGTCATTATGGCCAAACAGTTCTATTTTTGTTTCATCAGACCAGAAGACTTTTCTCCAAAAAGTATGATCTTTGTCCCAATGTTCAGTTGCAAACAGTAGTCAGGCTTTTTTATGGCGGTTTTGGAGCAGTGGCTTCTTCCTTGCTAAGCAGCCTTTCAGTTTATGTTGATATAGGACTCGTTTTACTGTGGATATAGATACTTTTGTACCTGTTTCCTCCAGCATCTTCACAAGGTCCTTTGTTGTTGTTCTGGGATTGATTTACACTTTTCGCACCAAAGTACGTTCATCTCTAGGAGACAGAATGCTTCTCCTTCCTGAACAGTATGATGGCTGCGTGGTCCCATGGTGTTTATACTTGCTTACTATTGTTTGTACAGTCGTGACTAAAAGTTTTGAGGATGACACAAATATACATTTTTACAAAGTTTGCTGCTTCAGTGTCTTCAGATATTGTTGTCAGATGTTACTATGGATACTGAAGTATAATTACAAGCATTTCATAAGTGTCAAAGGCTTTTATTGACAATTACATGAAGTTGATGCAAAGAGTCAATATTTGCAGTGTTGACTCTTCTTTTTCAAGACCTCTGCAATCTGCCCTGGCATGCTGACAATTAACTTCTGTGCCACATCCTGACTGATGGCAGCCCATTCAATTAACTTCTGGGCCACATCCTGACTGATGGCAGCCCATTCAATTAACTTCTGGGCCACATCCTGACTGATGGCAGCCCATTCAATTAACTTCTGGGCCACATCCTGACTGATGGCAGCCCATTCAATTAACTTCTGGGCCACATCCTGACTGATGGCAGCCCATTCAATTAACTTCTGGGCCACATCCTGACTGATGGCAGCCCATTCAATTAACTTCTGGGCCACATCCTGACTGATGGCAGCCCATTCAATTAACTTCTGGGCCACATCCTGACTGATGGCAGCCCATTCAATTAACTTCTGGGCCACATCCTGACTGATGGCAGCCCATTATGGGGCGGCAGGGTAGCCTAGTGGTTAGAGCAGTGGACTAGTAACCGAAAGGTTGCAAGTTCAATTCCCCGAGCTGACAAGGTACAAAATCGGTCGTTCTGCCCCTGAACAGGCAGTTAACCCACTGTTCCTAGACCAGTTAACCCACTGTTCCTAGACCAACCCACTGTTCCTAGACCAGTTAACCCACTGTTCCTAGACCCGTTAACCCACTGTTCCTAGACCAGTTAACCCACTGTTCCCAGGCCGTCATTGAAAATAAGAATTTGTTCTTAACTGACTTGCCTGGTTAAATAAAACATATATAAACAAATCCTGCATAATCAATGCTTGGAGTTTGTCAGAATTAGTTTTTGTTTGCCTCTTGAGGATTGACCATAAGTTCTCAATAGGATTAAGGTCTGGGGAGTTTCCTGGCCATGGACCCAAAATATCGATGTTTTGTTCCCAGAGCCACTTAGTTATCACTTTCTCCTTATGGCAAGGTGCTCCATCATCCTGGAAAAGGCATTGTTCATCACCGAACTGTTCCTGATGGTTGGGAGAAGTTGCTCTTGGAGGATGTGTTGGTACCATTCTTTATTCACAGCTGTGGTCTTAGGCAACATTGTGATGACACTGTTGGCATGACACGGGACTGATATTGGTAGCGCTCACCTTGTCTTCTCCAGACAAGCTTTTTTCCGGATGCCCCAAACAATCGGAAAGGGAATTTATCAGAGAAAATTACTTTACCCCTGTACCTTTTGCAGAATATCAGTCTGTCCCTGATGTTTTTCCTGGAGAGAAGTGGCTTCTTTGCTGCCCTTCTTGACACCAGGCCATCCTCCAAAAGTCTTCACCTCACTGTGCATGCAGATGCCCTCACACCTGCCTGCTACCATTCCTGATCAAGCTCTGTACTGGTGGTGCCCCGATCCCGCAGCTGAATCAACTTGAATCAGCTTGCTAGACGTTCTTGGGGCCCTGAAGCCTTCTTCACAACAATTGAACCACTCTCCTTGAAGTTCTTGATGATTCGATAAATGGTTGATTTAGGTGCAATCTTACTGGGAGCAATATCCTTGCCTGTGAAGCTCTTTTTGTGCGAAGCAATGATGACGGCACGTGTTTCCTTGCAGGTAACCATGGTTGACAGAGGAAGAAAAATTATTCCAAGCACCACCCTCCTTTTGAAGCTTCCAGTCTGTTATTCGAACTCAATCAGCATGACAGAGTGATCTCCAGCCTTGTCCTCTTCAACACTCACACCTGTGTTAACGAGAGAATCATTGACATGATGTCAGCTGGTCCTTTTGTGGCAGTGCCGAAATGGAGTGGATTTTTTGGGGGGGATTCATGGTAAAGAGGGACTTTGCAATTCATTGAAATTCATCTGATCTTCATAACATTCTGGAGTGCATAACGTGCATAAGCTTGAGTCACGATATGAGTTGGTTATTGGTTCCTGATGAGTTTCCATCCTGTACATGCAGCTCAGCTCCCGTCTCCGGGGGCAACCAGCCTCCCACCCTCCAATGCACACATGCTGTAGAAACACCAGAGAGAGATGGAGAGAGAGAGAAAGAAATGGGAGGGAGAGAGAAATAGATAAAAGAGAGAGGGGGAGCGAAAGGGGAAGGGGACGAGAGAGGGGGAGGGGAAGGGGGAAGAGAAAGGGCGAGGGGAAGAGAAAGGGGGGAGGGAAGAGAGAGAGAGATAGAGAGATGGGAAGAGAAAGGGGGAGGGAAGAGAGAGAGAGAGAGAGATAGAGAGAGGGGACGAGAAAGGGATAGGGGAAGAGAGAGAGAGAGAGGGGAAGAGAAAGGGGGAGGGAAGAGAGAGAGAGAGATAGAGAGAGGGGAAGAGAAAGGGGAGGGAAGAGAGAGAGAGGGGAAGAGAAAGGGGGATGAAAGAGAGAGAGAGATAGAGAGAGGGGAAGAGAAAGGGGGAGGGAAGAGAGAGAGAGAGGGGAAGAGAAAGGGGGAGGGGAAGAGAGAGGGGGAGGGAAGAGAGAGGGGGAGGGAGATAGGGGAAGAGAGAGAGAGAGAGGGGAAGAGAAAGGGGGAGGGAAGAGAGAGGGGGAGGGAGAGAGGGGAAGAGAAAGGGGAGGGGAAGAGAGAGGGGGAGGGAGAGAGGGGAAGAGAAAGGGGGAGGGAAGAGAGAGAGATAGAGAGAGGGGAAGAGAAAGGGGGAGGGAAGAGAGAGGGGGAGGGAGAGAGGGGAAGAGAGAGGGGGAGGGAAGAGAGAGAGCGATAGAAAGTGAGAGACATTCTCTCCTCTATTTATTTTCATGTTTTCAACTTCTGTCTGTTTCTGTCCATGTTCTGTGTTTTGATCGATCCGTTCTGTCTGAGAGGTGATGGGTCTTTAAGGTGAATCTGAAATAGCTGTGGTTGTCGTGACGACAGATCGGCTTAGTGCTGTGAGCTGCCTGCCTCCCTTCGGGTCGGCCATCTGTCAGGATAGTGTCTCTCTCTCTGTGTGTGTGTGTGAGTAGGGGCGGGTGGGGGTTGTGTGGTGTGTTTGTGTGTGTGGGTAATCAGTTGACAGGAAGTAAATACTCCTACTGAAATTCAGCCACATCACAAACAGTACAAACTATAGAGACTGAAGTAGAGACCAGGTAGAACCAGCCACTATAGAGACTGAAGTAGAGACCAGGTAGAACCAGCCACTATAGAGACTGAAGTAGAGACCAGGTAGAACCAGCCACTATAGAGACTGAAGTAGAGACCAGGTAGAACCAGCCACTATAGAGACTGAAGTAGAGACCAGGTAGAACCAGCCACATAATATATGAGACTGAAGTAGAGACCAGTTAGAACCAGCCACTATAGAGACTGAAGTAGAGACCAGGTAGAACCAGCCACTATAGAGACTGAAGTAGAGACCAGGTAGAACCAGCCACTATAGAGACTGAAGTAGAGACCAGGTAGAACCAGCCACATCACAAACAGTACAAACTATAGAGACTGAAGTAGAGACCAGGTAGAACCAGCCACTATAGAGACTGAAGTAGAGATCAGGTAGAACCAGCCACTATAGAGACTGAAGTAGAGACCAGGTAGAACCAGCCACTATAGAGACTGAAGTAGAGACTAGGTAGAACCAGCCACTATAGAGACTGAAGTAGAGACCAGGTAGAACCAGCCACATAACAAACAGGACAAACTATAGAGACTGAAGTAGAGACCAGGTAGAACCAGTCACTATAGAGACTGAAGTAGAGACCAGGTAGAACCAGCCACATCACAAACAGGACAAACTATAGAGACTGAAGTAGAGATCAGGTAGAACCAGCCACTATAGAGACTGAAGTAGAGACCAGGTAGAACCAGCCACAGGACAAACTATAGAGACTGAAGTAGAGACCAGGTAGAACCAGCCACTATAGAGACTGAAGTAGAGACCAGGTAGAACCAGTCACTATAGAGACTGAAGTAGAGACCAGGTAGAACCAGCCACATAACAAACAGGACAAACTATAGAGACTGAAGTAGAGACCAGGTAGAACCAGCCACTATAGAGACTGAAGTAGAGACCAGGTAGAACCAGCCACTATAGAGACTGAAGTAGAGACCAGGTAGAACCAGCCACAGGACAAACTATAGAGACTGAAGTAGAGACCAGGTAGAACCAGCCATGATAGAGACTGAAGTAGAGACCAGGTAGAACCAGCCACTATAGAGACTGAAGTAGAGACCAGGTAGAACCAGCCACATAACAAACAGGACAAACTATAGAGACTGAAGTAGAGACCAGGTAGAACCAGCCACTATAGAGACTGAAGTAGAGACCAGGTAGAACCAGCCACATATCAAACAGGACAAACTATAGAGACTGAAGTAGAGACCAGGTAAAACCAGCCACTATAGAGACGGAAGTAGAGACCAGGTAGAACCAGCCACAGGACAAACTATAGAGACTGAAGTAGAGACCAGGTAGAACCAGCCACTATAGAGACTGAAGTAGAGACCAGGTAGAACCAGCCACTATAGAGACTGAAGTAGAGACCAGGTAGAACCAGCCACTATAGAGACTGAAGTAGAGACCAGGTAGAACCAGCCACTATAGAGACTGAAGTAGAGACCAGGTAGAACCAGCCACTATAGAGACTGAAGTAGAGACTAGAACCAGCCACTATAGAGACTGAAGTAGAGACCAGGTAGAACCAGCCACTATAGAGACTGAAGTAGAGACCAGGTAGAACCAGCCACTATAGAGACTGAAGTAGAGACCAGGTAGAACCAGCCACTATAGAGACTGAAGTAGAGACCAGGTAGAACCAGCCACATCACAAACAGGACAAACTATAGAGACTGAAGTAGAGACCAGGTAGAACCAGCCACTATAGAGACTGAAGTAGAGACCAGGTAGAACCAGCCACATAACAAACAGGACAAGCTATAGAGACTGAAGTAGAGACCAGGTAGAACCAGCCACTATAGAGACTGAAGTAGAGACCAGGTAGAACCAGCCACTATAGAGACTGAAGTAGAGACCAGGTAGAACCAGCCACTATAGAGACTGAAGTAGAGACCAGGTAGAACCAGCCACATAACAAACAGGACAAACTATAGAGACTGAAGTAGAGACCAGGTAGAACCAGCCACTATAGAGACTGAAGTAGAGACCAGGTAGAACCAGCCACTATAGAGACTGAAGTAGAGACCAGGTAGAAGACTGAAGTAGAGACCAGCCACTATAGAGACTGAAGTAGAGACCAGGTAGAACCAGCCACTATAGAGACTGAAGTAGAGACCAGGTAGAACCAGCCACTATATAGAGACTGAAGTAGAGACCAGGTAGAACCAGCCACTATAGAGACTGAAGTAGAGACCAGGTAGAACCAGCCACTATAGAGACTGAAGTAGAGACCAGGTAGAACCAGCCACTATAGAGACTGAAGTAGAGACCAGGTAGAACCAGCCACTATAGAGACTGAAGTAGAGACCAGGTAGAACCAGCCACTATAGAGACTGAAGTAGAGACCAGGTAGAACCAGCCACTATAGAGACTGAAGTAGAGACCAGGTAGAACCAGCCACTATAGAGACTGAAGTAGAGACCAGGTAGAACCAGCCACTATAGAGACTGAAGTAGAGACCAGGTAGAACCAGCCACTATAGAGACTGAAGTAGAGACCAGGTAGAACCAGCCACTATAGAGACTGAAGTAGAGACCAGGTAGAACCAGCCACTATAGAGACTGAAGTAGAGACCAGGTAGAACCAGCCACATCACAAACAGGACAAACTCTCTGTAGCTCAGTTGGTAGAGCATGGCGCTTGTAACGCCAGGGTAGTGGGTTCGATCCCCGGGACCACCCATACGTAGAATGTATGCACACATGACTGTAAGTCGCTTTGGATAAAAGCGTCTGCTAAATGGCATATATTATTATTATTAAATTATATATTATTATATTATTATTATTATTATATTATTATTATTATTATTATTATTATATTACTATATAGACTGAAGTAGAGACCAGGTAGAACCAGCCACTATAGAGACTGAAGTAGAGACCAGGTAGAACCAGCCACTAAGAGACTGAAGTAGAGACCAGGTAGAACCAGCCACTATAGAGACTGAAGTAGAGACCAGGTAGAACCAGCCACATAATATATGAGACTGAAGTAGAGACCAGGTAGAACCAGCCACTATAGAGACTGAAGTAGAGACCAGGTAGAACCAGCCACATAACAAACAGGACAAACTATAGAGACTGAAGTAGAGACCAGGTAGAACCAGCCACTATAGAGACTGAAGTAGAGACCAGGTAGAACCAGCCACTATAGAGACTGAAGTAGAGACCAGGTAGAACCAGCCACTAAGAGACTGAAGTAGAGATCAGGTAGAACCAGCCACTATAGAGACTGAAGTAGAGACCAGGTAGAACCAGCCACTATAGAGACCGAAGTAGAGACCAGGTAGAACCAGCCACTAAGAGACTGAAGTAGAGACCAGGTAGAACCAGCCACTATAGAGACTGAAGTAGAGACCAGGTAGAACCAGCCACTATAGAGACTGAAGTAGAGACCAGTTAGAACCAGCCACATAACAAACAGGACAAACTAAATGTTTAATTATCAGAGAGTGTTGCAGCCAGAGATCATCAATTATACATCTGAGGAAACCCACTCTCTCTCTCTCTCTCTCTCTCTCTCTCTCTCTCTCTCTCTCTCTCTCTCTCTCTCTCTCTCTCTCTCCAACCCTCTCTCTCTCTCTGTCTCTTTCTCTCTCTCCAACCCTCTCTCTCCAACCCTCTCTCTCTCTCTGTCTCTTTCTCTCTCTCCAACCCTCTCTCTCTCTCTCTCTCTCCAACCCTCTCTCTCTGTCTCTTTCTCTCTCTCCAACCCTCTCTCTCTCTCTCTCTTTCTCTCTCACCAACCCTCTCTCTCTGTCTCTTTCTCTCTCTCCAACCCTCTCTCTCTCTGTCTCTTTCTCTCTCTCCAACCCTCTCTCTCTCTCCAACCCCCTCTCTCTCTCCCTCTCTCTCTCTCCAACCCTCTCTCTCTCTGTCTCTTTCTCTCTCTCCAACCCTCTCTCTCTCTCTGTTTGTGCTTGTGTTTCCCAATAAGCTATATAGTTTTGTTTTGACTGTGTTGTTATTAGTGGATATTGGTCTAATTCTGCCCTGCATGCAGTGTTTGTAGTTTTCCTCTGGACATGTAGTAGAATCGTACAGAACTCTGCATGCAGGGTTTCAAT
>NW_025745895.1:22500-47500 GCF_021184085.1 Oncorhynchus gorbuscha | reverse complement strand
CAGTTCTATCACAGACAGGAGACATCACAGACAGGAGACATCACAGACAGGAGACATCACAGAGAGGAGACATCACAGACAGGAGACATCACAGACAGGAGACATCACAGACAGAAGACATCACAGTTCTATCACAGACAGGAGACATCACAGACAGGAGACATCACAGAGAGGAGACATCACAGACAGGAGACATCACAGAGAGGAGACATCACAGACAGGAGACATCACAGACAGGAGGCATCACAGACAGGAGACATCACAGACAGGAGACATCACAGACAGGAGACATCACAGACAGGAGACATCACAGACAGGAGACATCACAGATTGGAGACATCACAGACAGGAGACATCACAGTTCTATCACAGACAGGGGACATCACAGACAGGAGACATCACAGACAGGAGACATCACAGACAGGAGATATCACAGACAGGAGACATCACAGACAGGAGGCATCACAGACAGGAGACATCACAGACAGGAGACATCACAGACAGGAGACATCACAGACAGGAGACATCACAGACAGGAGACATCACAGACAGGAGACATCACAGACAGGAGACATCACAGACAGGAGACATCACAGACAGGAGACATCACAGACAGGAGACATCACAGACAGGAGACATCACAGACAGGAGACATCACAGACAGGAGACATCACAGACAGGAGACATCACAGTTCTATCACAGACAGGGGACATCACAGACAGGAGACATCACAGACAGGAGACATCACAGACAGGAGACATCACAGACAGGAGACATCACAGATTGGAGACATCACAGACAGGAGACATCACAGTTCTATCACAGACAGGAGACATCACAGTTCTATCACAGACAGGGGACATCACAGACAGGAGACATCACAGACAGGAGACATCACAGACAGGAGATATCACAGACAGGAGACATCACAGACAGGAGGCATCACAGACAGGAGACATCACAGACAGGAGGCATCACAGACAGGAGACATCACAGACAGGAGACATCACAGATTGGAGACTCTTGTAGTCTCTCTGACCTGCTGTCAGATTCCATCTCTATTAGACATATTGATGTGTGTATCTGCTGCCATCTTTTGGTTAAATGAAGAACTTCAACTGTTTTCTCAATTTGGTAATTTTATCTCAGCCCCTCCCCCCTGGGGTACTGGGGCACCTCCCCCCTGGGGCTCCTCCCCCTGGGCCCTGCCCCCCCCCCCCCTACCTGGTTCTTGCGGCCCCTCCCCCTTGGTCTTGGGGTCCTTCCCCCTGAGTCCTAGCGCCCCTCCCCCTGGGTCCTGGCGCCCCTCCCCCTGATTCCTGGCGCCCCTCCCCTGGGTCATGGGCCCCTTCCCCGGGTCCTGGGGCCCCTCCCCCCTTTGTAATGGGGCCCCTCCCCCCCGGGTCCTGGGGCCCCTCCCCCCTTGGTAATGGCGCCCCTCCCCCTGGGTCCTGGGGCCCCTCCCCCCTGGGTTCATATTTTTGTGTTTCTCCTAGCACAACACAGCTGATTCAAATAACCAACTCACCATCAAGCTTTGATTATTTCAATCAGCTGTGTTGCTAGAGGGAAAACCAAAGTGTTCACCCAGGGGGGGCCCAGGTACTCTGTAGGACTGAACATGGGTAGTTACTCTGTAGGACTGAACATGGGTAGATACTCTGTGATACTCTGTAGGACTGGACATGGGTAGATACTCTGTAGGACTGGACATGGGTAGATACTCTGTGATACTCTGTAGGACTGGACATGGGTAGATACTCTGTAGGACTGGACATGGGTAGATACTCTGTGATACTCTGTAGGACTGGACATGGGTAGATACTCTGTGATACTCTGTAGGACTGGACATGGATAGATACTCTGTAGGACTGGACATGGGTAGATACTCTGTGATACTCTGTAGGACTGGACATGGGTAGATACTCTGTAGGACTGAACATGGGTAGATACTCTGTAGGACTGAACATGGGTAGATACTCTGTAGGACTGGACATGGGTAGATACTCTGTGATACTCTGTAGGACTGGACATGGGTAGATACTCTGTGGGACTGAACATGGGTAGATACTCTGTCAGACTGAACATGGGTAGATACTCTGTAGGACTGAACATGGGTAGATACTCTGTAGGACTGGACATGGGTAGATACTCTGTAGGACTGAACATGGGTAGATACTCTGTGGGACTGAACATGGGTAGTTACTCTGTAGGACTGAACATGGGTAGATACTCTGTAGGACTGAACATGGGTAGATACTCTGTGATACTCTGTAGGACTGAACATGGGTAGTTACTCTGTGATACTCTGTAGGACTGAACATGGGTAGATACTCTGTGATACTCTGTAGGACTGAACATGGGTAGATACTCTGTAGGACTGAACATGGGTAGATACTCTGTAGGACTGGACATGGGTAGATACTCTGTGGGACTGAACATGGGTAGATACTCTGTGATACTCTGTAGGACTGAACATGGGTAGATACTCTGTGGGACTGAACATGGGTAGATACTCTGTGATACTCTGTAGGACTGAACATGGGTAGATACTCTGTGATACTCTGTAGGACTGGACATGGGTAGATACTCTGTCGGACTGAACATGGGTAGATACTCTGTGATACTCTGTAGGACTGAACATGGGTAGATACTCTGTAGGACTGAACATGGGTAGATACTCTGTGATACTCTGTAGGACTGAACATGGGTAGATACTCTGTGATACTCTGTAGGACTGAACATGGGTAGATACTCTGTGGGACTGGACATGGGTAGATACTCTGCAGGACTGAACATGGGTAGATACTCTGTGGGACTGAACATGGGTAGTTACTCTGTGGGACTGGACATGGGTAGTTACTCTGTGCTACTCTGTAGGACTGAACATGGGTAGATACTCTGTGGGACTGAACATGGGTAGTTACTCTGTGATACTCTGTGGGACTGAACATGGGTAGATACTCTGTGATACTCTGTGGGACTGAACATGGGTAGTTACTCTGTAGGACTGAACATGGGTAGATACTCTGTAGGACTGGACATGGGTAGATACTCTGTGATACTCTGTAGGACTGAACATGGGTAGATACTCTGTGATACTCTGTAGGACTGAACATGGGTAGTTACTCTGTAGGACTGAACATGGGTAGATACTCTGTGGGACTGAACATGGGTAGATACTCTGTAGGACTGAACATGGGTAGATACTCTGTGATACTCTGTAGGACTGAACATGGGTAGATACTCTGTAGGACTGAACATGGGTAGATACTCTGTGATACTCTGTATGACTGAACATGGGTAGATACTCTGTGATACTCTGTAGGACTGGACATGGGTAGATACTCTGTGGGACTGAACATGGGTAGATACTCTGTAGGACTGAACATGGGTAGATACTCTGTGATACTCTGTAGGACTGAACATGGGTAGATACTCTGTAGGACTGAACATGGGTAGATACTCTGTAGGACTGGACATGGGTAGATACTCTGTGGGACTGAACATGGGTAGATACTCTGTAGGACTGAACATGGGTAGATACTCTGTAGGACTGGACATGGGTAGATACTCTGTAGGACTGAACATGGGTAGTTACTCTGTAGGACTGAACATGGGTAGATACTCTGTAGGACTGAACATGGGTAGATACTCTGTAGGACTGAACATGGGTAGTTGCTCTGTGATACTCTGTAGGACTGAACATGGGTAGTTGCTCTGTGATACTCTGTAGGACTGAACATGGGTAGATACTCTGTGGGACTGAACATGGGTAGTTACTCTGTGATACTCTGTAGGACTGGACATGGGTAGATACTCTGTAGGACTGAACATGGGTAGATACTCTGTGGGACTGAACATGGGTAGATACTCTGTAGGACTGAACATGGGTAGTTACTCTGTGGGACTGGACATGGGTAGTTACTCTGTGCTACTCTGTAGGACTGAACATGGGTAGATACTCTGTGGGACTGAACATGGGTAGATACTCTGTAGGACTGAACATGGGTAGATACTCTGTGATACTCTGTGGGACTGAACATGGGTAGATACTCTGTGATACTCTGTAGGACTGAACATGGGTAGATACTCTGCAGGACTGAACATGGGTAGGTACTCTGTAGGACTGAACATGGGTAGATACTCTGTAGGACTGGACATGGGTAGATACTCTGTGATACTCTGTAGGACTGAACATGGGTAGATACTCTGTAGGACTGAACATGGGTAGATACTCTGTGATACTCTGTAGGACTGAACATGGGTAGATACTCTGTGATACTCTGTGGGACTGAACATGGGTAGATACTCTGTAGGACTGGACATGGGTAGATACTCTGTGATACTCTGTAGGACTCAACATGGGTAGATACTCTGTAGGACTGAACATGGGTAGATACTCTGTGATACTCTGTAGGACTGAACATGGGTAGATACTCTGCAGGACTGAACATGGGTAGATACTCTGTGATACTCTGTAGGACTGAACATGGGTAGATACTCTGTAGGACTGGACATGGGTAGATACTCTGTGATACTCTGTAGGACTGGACATGGGTAGATACTCTGTGATACTCTGTAGGACTGAACATGGGTAGATACTCTGTGATACTCTGTAGGACTGAACATGGGTAGATACTCTGTAGGACTGGACATGGGTAGATACTCTGTGATACTCTGTAGGACTGGACATGGGTAGATACTCTGTGATACTCTGTAGGACTGAACATGGGTAGATACTCTGTAGGACTGGACATGGGTAGATACTCTGTAGGACTGAACATGGGTAGATACTCTGTGGGACTGAACATGGGTAGATACTCTGTGGGACTGAACATGTGTAGATACTCTGTGATACTCTGTAGGACTGAACATGGGTAGATACTCTGTAGGACTGAACATGGGTAGATACTATGTGATACTCTGTAGGACTGAACATGGGTAGATACTCTGTAGGACTGGACATGGGTAGATACTCTGTAGGACTGAACATGGGTATATACTCTGTGATACTCTGTAGGACTGAACATGGGTAGGTACTCTGTGATACTCTGTAGGACTGAACATGGGTAGATACTCTGTGATACTCTGTAGGACTGAACATGGGTAGATACTCTGTAGGACTGAACATGGGTATATACTCTGTGATACTCTGTAGGACTGAACATGGGTAGGTACTCTGTGATACTCTGTAGGACTGAACATGGGTAGATACTCTGTGGGACTGAACATGGGTAGATACTCTGTGATACTCTGTAGGACTGAACATGGGTAGATACTCTGTAGGACTGAACATGGGTAGATACTCTGTAGGACTGGACATGGGTAGATACTCTGTAGGTCTGAACATGGGTAGTTACTCTGTAGGACTGAACATGGGTAGATACTCTGTAGGACTGGACATGGGTAGATACTCTGTAGGACTGAACATGGGTAGATACTCTATAGGACTGAACATGGGTAGTTACTCTGTAGGACTGAACATGGGTAGATACTCTGTAGGACTGAACATGATGATACTCTGATACTCTGTGACTGGACATGGATAGATACTCTGTAGGACTGGACATGGATAGATACTCTGGGACTGGACATGGGTAGATACTCTGTAGGACTGAACATGGGTAGATACTCTGTAGGACTGGACATGGGTAGATACTCTGTGGGACTGAACATGGGTAGTAGATACTCTGTGGGACTGAACATGGGTAGATACTCTGTGATACTCTGTAGGACTGGACATGGGTAGATACTCTGTAGGACTGAACATGGGTAGATACTCTGTAGGACTGAACATGGGTAGATACTCTGTAGGACTGAACATGGGTAGATACTCTGTAGGACTGAACATGGGTAGTTGCTCTGTGATACTCTGTAGGACTGAACATGGGTAGTTGCTCTGTGATACTCTGTAGGACTGAACATGGGTAGATACTCTGTGGGACTGAACATGGGTAGTTACTCTGTGATACTCTGTAGGACTGGACATGGGTAGATACTCTGTAGGACTGAACATGGGTAGATACTCTGTGGGACTGAACATGGGTAGTTACTCTGTAGGACTGAACATGGGTAGATACTCTGTAGGACTGAACATGGGTAGATACTCTGTGATACTCTGTGGGACTGAACATGGGTAGATACTCTGTGATACTCTGTAGGACTGAACATGGGTAGATACTCTGTAGGACTGGACATGGGTAGATACTCTGTGATACTCTGTGGGACTGAACATGGGTAGATACTCTGTAGGACTGGACATGGGTAGATACTCTGTGATACTCTGTAGGACTGAACATGGGTAGATACTCTGTAGGACTGAACATGGGTAGATACTCTGTGATACTCTGTAGGACTGAACATGGGTAGATACTCTGCAGGACTGAACATGGGTAGATACTCTGTGATACTCTGTAGGACTGAACATGGGTAGATACTCTGTAGGACTGGACATGGGTAGATACTCTGTAGGACTGAACATGGGTAGATACTCTGTGGGACTGAACATGGGTAGATACTCTGTGGGACTGAACATGTGTAGATACTCTGTGATACTCTGTAGGACTGAACATGGGTAGATACTCTGTAGGACTGAACATGGGTAGATACTCTGTGATACTCTGTAGGACTGAACATGGGTAGATACTCTGTAGGACTGGACATGGGTAGATACTCTGTAGGACTGAACATGGGTATATACTCTGTGATACTCTGTAGGACTGAACATGGGTAGGTACTCTGTGATACTCTGTAGGACTGAACATGGGTAGATACTCTGTGATACTCTGTAGGACTGAACATGGGTAGATACTCTGTAGGACTGGACATGGGTAGATACTCTGTAGGACTGAACATGGGTAGATACTCTGTAGGACTGAACATGGGTATATACTCTGTGATACTCTGTAGGACTGAACATGGGTAGGTACTCTGTGATACTCTGTAGGACTGAACATGGGTAGATACTCTGTGGGACTGAACATGGGTAGATACTCTGTGATACTCTGTAGGACTGAACATGGGTAGATACTCTGTAGGACTGAACATGGGTAGATACTCTGTAGGACTGGACATGGGTAGATACTCTGTAGGACTGAACATGGGTAGTTACTCTGTAGGACTGAACATGGGTAGATACTCTGTAGGACTGGACATGGGTAGATACTCTGTAGGACTGAACATGGGTAGATACTCTATAGGACTGAACATGGGTAGTTACTCTGTAGGACTGAACATGGGTAGATACTCTGTAGGACTGAACATGGGTAGATACTCTGTGATACTCTGTAGGACTGGACATGGATAGATACTCTGTAGGACTGGACATGGGTAGATACTCTCTGGGACTGAACATGGGTAGATACTCTGTAGGACTGGACATGGGTAGATACTCTGTAGGACTGAACATGGGTAGATACTCTCTGGGACTGAACATGGGTAGATACTCTGTGATACTCTGTAGGACTGGACATGGGTAGATACTCTGTGATAATCTGTAGGACTGAACATGGGTAGATACTCTGTAGGACTGAACATGGGTAGATACTCTGTAGGACTGAACATGGGTAGATACTCTGTAGGACTGAACATGGGTAGATACTCTGTGATACTCTGTAGGACTGAACATGGGTAGATACTCTGTGATACTCTGTAGGACTGAACATGGGTAGATACTCTGTGATACTCTGTAGGACTGAACATGGGTAGATACTCTGTAGGACTGAACATGGGTAGATACTCTGTGATACTCTGTAGGACTGAACATGGGTAGATACTCTGTAGGACTGAACATGGGTAGATACTCTGGGACTGAACATGGGTAGATACTCTGTGATACTCTGTAGGACTGGACATGGGTAGATACTCTGTGATACTCTGTAGGACTGAACATGGGTAGATACTCTGTAGGACTGGACATGGGTAGATACTCTTTAGGACTGAACATGGGTAGTTACTCTGTAGGACTGAACATGGGTAGATACTCTGTAGGACTGGACATGGGTAGATACTCTGTAGGACTGAACATGGGTAGATACTCTATAGGACTGAACATGGGTAGTTACTCTGTAGGACTGAACATGGGTAGATACTCTGTAGGACTGGACATGGGTAGATACTCTGTAGGACTGAACATGGGTAGATACTCTATAGGACTGAACATGGGTAGTTACTCTGTAGGACTGAACATGGGTAGATACTCTGTGGGACTGAACATGGGTAGATACTCTGTAGGACTGAACATGGGTAGATACTCTATAGGACTGAACATGGGTAGTTACTCTGTAGGACTGAACATGGGTAGATACTCTGTGGGACTGAACATGGGTAGATACTCTGTAGGACTGAACATGGGTAGATACTCTGTGATACTCTGTAGGGCTGAACATGGGTAGATACTCTGTAGGACTGAACATGGGTAGATACTCTGTAGGACTGAACATGGGTAGATACTCTGTGATACTCTGTAGGACTGAACATGGGTAGATACTCTATAGGACTGAACATGGGTAGATACTCTGTGATACTCTGTAGGACTGGACATGGGTAGATACTCTGTAGGACTGGACATGGGTAGTTACTCTGTAGGGCTGAACATGGGTAGTTACTCTGTAGGACTGAACATGGGTAGATACTCTGTAGGACTGAACATGGGTAGATACTCTGTAGGACTGAACATGGGTAGTTGCTCTGTGATACTCTGTAGGACTGAACATGGGTAGTTACTCTGTAGGACTGAACATGGGTAGATACTCTGTAGGACTGAACATGGGTAGATACTCTGTAGGACTGAACATGGGTAGATACTCTGTGATACTCTGTAGGACCGGACATGGGTAGATACTCTGTAGGACTGGACATGGGTAGTTACTCTGTAGGGCTGAACATGGGTAGTTACTCTGTAGGACTGAACATGGGTAGATACTCTGTAGGACTGAACATGGGTAGATACTCTGTAGGACTGAACATGGGTAGTTGCTCTGTGATACTCTGTAGGACTGAACATGGGTAGTTACTCTGTAGGACTGAACATGGGTAGATACTCTGTAGGACTGAACATGGGTAGATACTCTGTAGGACTGAACATGGGTAGTTGCTCTGTGATACTCTGTAGGACTGAACATGGGTAGATACTTCAACTTTTTACTACAACTTCATATCATCTGTTGACATAACCTGTGTGTTTTGACCCAACCTGTGTGTGTGTTGACCTAACCTGTGTGTTTTGACCTAACCTGTGTGTGTGTTGACCTAACCTGTGAGTTTTGACCTAACCTGTGTGTGTTTTGACCTAACCTGTGTGTTTTGACCTAACCTGTGTGTGTTTTGACTTAACCTGTGTGTGTGTTGACCTAACCTGTGCGTTTTGACTTAACCTGTGTGTGTTTTGACCTAACCTGTGTGTTTTGACCTAACCTGTGTGTGTTTTGACCTAACCTGTGTGTGTTTTGACTTAACCTGTGTGTGTGTTGACCTAACCTGTGTGTTTTGACTTAACCTGTGTGTTTTGGCCTAACCTGTGTGTTTTGACCTAACCTGTGTGTTTTGACTTAACCTGTGTGTATGTTGACCTAACCTGTGTGTGTTTTGACTTAACCTGTGTGTGTTTTGACTTAACCTGTGTGTTTTCACTTAACCTGTGTGTTTTGACCTAACCTGTGTGTTTTGACCTAACCTGTGTGTGTGTTGACCTAACCTGTGTGTTTTCACCTAACCTGTGTGTTTTGACTTAACCTGTGTGTATTGACAGAACCTGTGTGTTTTCACCCAACCTGTGTGTGTGTTGACCCAAACTGTGTGTTTTGACCCAACCTGTGTTTGTGTTGACCCAAACTGTGTGTTTTGACTTAACCTGTGTGTTTTGACTTAACCTGTGTGTTTTGACCTAACCTGTGTGTGTTTTGACTTAACCTGTGTGTGTGTTGACATAACCTGTGTGTTTTGACCTAACCTGTGTGTGTTTTGACCTAACCTGTGTGTTTTGACCTAACCTGTGTGTGTTGACCTAACCTGTGTGTGTGTTGACCTAACCTGTGTGTGTTGACCTAACCTGTGTGTTTTGACCTAACCTGTGTGTTTTGGCATAACCTGTGTGTTTTGACCTAACCTGTGTGTTTTGACTTAACCTGTGTGTGTGTTGACCTAACCTGTGTGTGTTTTGACTTAACCTGTGTGTGTTTTGACTTAACCTGTGTGTTTTGACTTAACCTGTGTGTTTTGACCTAACCTGTGTTTCTCTTTCCCCAGGTGAGCCAGAGTTTAAGTACATCGGAAACATGCATGGCAACGAGGCGGTAGGACGGGAACTCATCGTCTACCTGGCTCAGTACCTCTGTAACCAATACCAACAGGTAATATAATCTGTCTCAGTACCTCTGTTACCAACAGGTAATATAACCTGTCTCAGTACCTCTGTTACCAACAGGTAATATAACCTGTCTCAGTACCTCTGTTACCAATACCAACAGGTAATATAACCTGTCTCTGTACCTCTGTTACCAACAGGTAATATAACCTGTCTCAGTACCTCTGTTACCAATACCAACAGGTAATATAACCTGTCTCTGTACCTCTGTTACCAACAGGTAATATAACCTGTCTCAGTACCTCTGTTACCAATACCAACAGGTAATATAACCTGTCTCTGTACCTCTGTTACCAACAGGTAATATAACCTGTCTCAGTACCTCTGTTACCAATACCAACAGGTAATATAACCTGTCTCAGTACCTCTGTTACCAACAGGTAATATAACCTGTCTCAGTACCTCTGTTACCAATACCAACAGGTAATATAACCTGTCTCAGTACCTCTGTTACCAACAGGTAATATAACCTGTCTCAGTACCTCTGTTACCAACAGGTAATATAACCTGTCTCAGTACCTCTGTTACCAACAGGTAATATAACCTGTCTCTGTACCTCTGTTACCAACAGGTAATATAACCTGTCTCTGTACCTCTGTTACCAATACCAACAGGTAATATAACCTGTCTCAGTACCTCTGTTACCAATACCAACAGGTAATATAACCTGTCTCAGTACCTCTGTAACCAACAGGTAATATAACCTGTCTCAGTACCTCTGTTACCAATACCAACAGGTAATATAACCTGTCTCAGTACCTCTGTTACCAACAGGTAATATAACCTGTCTCAGTACCTCTGTTACCAATACCAACAGGTAATATAACCTGTCTCAGTACCTCTGTTACCAACAGGTAATATAACCTGTCTCAGTACCTCTGTTACCAACAGGTAATATAACCTGTCTCAGTACCTCTGTTACCAACAGGTAATATAACCTGTCTCAGTACCTCTGTTACCAACAGGTAATATAACCTGTCTCAGTACCTCTGTTACCAATACCAACAGGTAATATAACCTGTCTCAGTACCTCTGTTACCAACAGGTAATATAACCTGTCTCAGTACCTCTGTTACCAACAGGTAATATAACCTGTCTCAGTACCTCTGTTACCAACAGGTAATATAACCTGTCTCAGTACCTCTGTAACCAACAGGTAATATAACCTGTCTCAGTACCTCTGTTACCAACAGGTAATATAACCTGTCTCAGTACCTCTGTTACCAACAGGTAATATAACCTGTCTCAGTACCTCTGTTACCAACAGGTAATATAACCTGTCTCAGTACCTCTGTAACCAATACCAACAGGTAATATAACCTGTCTCAGTACCTCTGTTACCAACAGGTAATATAACCTGTCTCAGTACCTCTGTAACCAATACCAACAGGTAATATAACCTGTCTCAGTACCTCTGTTACCAACAGGTAATATAACCTGTCTCAGTACCTCTGTTACCAATACCAACAGGTAATATAACCTGTCTCAGTACCTCTGTTACCAACAGGTAATATAACCTGTCTCAGTACCTCTGTTACCAATACCAACAGGTAATATAACCTGTCTCAGTACCTCTGTTACCAACAGGTAATATAACCTGTCTCTGTACCTCTGTTACCAACAGGTAATATAACCTGTCTCAGTACCTCTGTTACCAACAGGTAATATAACCTGTCTCAGTACCTCTGTTACCAATACCAACAGGTAATATAACCTGTCTCAGTACCTCTGTTACCAACAGGTAATATAACCTGTCTCAGTACCTCTGTTACCAACAGGTAATATAACCTGTCTCAGTACCTCTGTTACCAACAGGTAATATAACCTGTCTCAGTACCTCTGTTACCAACAGGTAATATAACCTGTCTCAGTACCTCTGTTACCAATACCAACAGGTAATATAACCTGTCTCAGTACCTCTGTTACCAACAGGTAATATAACCTGTCTCAGTACCTCTGTTACCAATACCAACAGGTAATATAACCTGTCTCAGTACCTCTGTTACCAATACCAACAGGTAATATAACCTGTCTCAGTACCTCTGTTACCAACAGGTAATATAACCTGTCTCAGTACCTCTGTTACCAACAGGTAATATAACCTGTCTCAGTACCTCTGTTACCAATACCAACAGGTAATATAACCTGTCTCAGTACCTCTGTTACCAACAGGTAATATAACCTGTCTCAGTACCTCTGTTACCAACAGGTAATATAACCTGTCTCAGTACCTCTGTTACCAACAGGTAATATAACCTGTCTCAGTACCTCTGTTACCAACAGGTAATATAACCTGTCTCAGTGTACCAACAGGTCTGTTACCAACCAACAGGTAATATAACCTGTCTCAGTACCTCTGTTACCAACAGGTAATATAACCTGTCTCAGTACCTCTGTTACCAATACCAACAGGTAATATAACCTGTCTCAGTACCTCTGTTACCAACAGGTAATATAACCTGTCTCAGTACAGGGTAATATAACCTAATATAACCTGTCTCAGTACCTCTGTTACCAATACCAACAGGTAATATAACCTGTCTCAGTACCTCTGTTACCAACAGGTAATATAACCTGTCTCAGTACCTCTGTTACCAATACCAACAGGTAATATAACCTGTCTCAGTACCCAATACCAAATAGGTAATATAACTGTTACCAATACCAACAGGTAATATAACCTGTCTCAGTACCTCTGTTACCAACAGGTAATATAACCTGTCTCAGTACCTCTGTTACCAATACCAACAGGTAATATAACCTGTCTCAGTACCTCTGTTACCAACAGGTAATATAACCTGTCTCTGTACCTCTGTTACCAACAGGTAATATAACCTGTCTCAGTACCTCTGTTACCAACAGGTAATATAACCTGTCTCAGTACCTCTGTTACCAACAGGTAATATAACCTGTCTCAGTACCTCTGTTACCAACAGGTAATATAACCTGTCTCAGTACCTCTGTTACCAATACCAACAGGTAATATAACCTGTCTCAGTACCTCTGTTACCAACAGGTAATATAACCTGTCTCAGTACCTCTGTTACCAACAGGTAATATAACCTGTAGTTTGGATCCAACTAAACGATCACAGAGTTAACATGTTGTCGTGTTGTATCACAGCGCAACTAAACGATCACTGAGTTAACATGTTGTTGTGTTGTATCAGTGCTACTAAACGATCACAGAGTTAACATGTTGTTGTGTTGTATCAGTGCTACTAAACGATCACAGAGTTAACATGTTGTTGTGTTGTATCAGTGCTACTAAACGATCACAGAGTTAATATGTTGTTGTGTTGTATCAGTGCTACTAAACGATCACAGAGTTAATATGTTGTTGTGTTGTATCAGAGCAACTAAACGATCACAAAGTTAACATGTTGTTGTGTTGTATCAGAGCAACTAAACGATCACAGAGTTAACATGTTGTTGTGTTGTATCAGTGCTACTAAACGATCACAGAGTTAATATGTTGTTGTGTTGTATCAGGGCAACTAAACGATCACAGAGTTAACATGTTGTTGTGTTGTATCAGAGCAACTAAACGATCACAGAGTTAACATGTTGTTGTGTTGTATCAGAGCAACTAAACGATCACAGAGTTAATATGTTGTTGTGTTGTATCAGAGCAACTAAACGATCACAGAGTTAATATGTTGTGTTTTAACAGAGCAACTAAACGATCACTGAGTTAATATGTTGTTGTGTTGTATCAGTGCTACTAAACGATCACAGAGTTAATATGTTGTTGTGCTGTATCAGAGCAACTAAACGATCACAGAGTTAACATGTTGTTTTTTTGTATCAGTGCTACTAAACGATCACAGAGTTAATATGTTGTTGTTTTATCACAGGGCAACTAAACGATCACTGAGTTAATATGTTGTTGTGTTGTATCAGAGCAACTAAACGATCACAGAGTTAACATGTTGTTGTGTTGTATCAGTGCTACTAAACGATCACAGAGTTAATATGTTGTTGTTTTATCACAGGGCAACTAAACGATCACTGAGTTAATATGTTGTTGTGTTATCACAGGGCAACCAAACGATCACTGAGTTAATATGTTGTTGTGTTATCACAGGGCAACCAAACGATCACTGAGTTAATATGTTGTTGTGTTGTATCAGTGCTACTAAACGATCACAGAGTTAATATGTTGTTGTGTTGTATCAGTGCAACTAAACGATCACAGAGTTAATATGTTGTTGTGTTATCACAGGGCAACTAAACGATCACAGAGCTAATATGTTGTTGTGTTGTATCAGAGCAACTAAACGATCACAGAGTTAGTATGTTGTTGTGTTGTATCAGTGCTACTAAACGATCACAGAGTTAATATGTTGTTGTGTTATCACAGGGCAACCAAACGATCACAGAGTTAATATGTTGTTGTGTTATCACAGGGCAACCAAACGATCACAGAGTTAATATGTTGTTGTGTTGTATCAGTGCTACTAAACGATCACTGAGTTAACATGTTGTTGTGTTGTATCAGTGCTACTAAACGATCACAGAGTTAATATGTTGTTGTGTTATATCAGAGCAACTAAACGATCACAGAGTTAACATGTTGTTGTGTTGTATCAGTGCTACTAAACGATCACAGAGTTAATATGTTGTTGTGTTATCACAGGGCAACCAAACGATCACAGAGTTAATATGTTGTTGTGTTATCACAGGGCAACCAAACGATCACAGAGTTAATATGTTGTTGTGTTATCACAGGGCAACCAAACGATCACAGAGTTAGTATGTTGTTGTGTTGTATCAGTGCTACTAAACGATCACAGAGTTAATATGTTGTTGTGTTATCACAGGGCAACCAAACGATCACAGAGCTAATATGTTGTTGTGTTGTATCAGTGCAACTAAACGATCACAGAGTTAACATGTTGTTGTGTTATCACAGGGCAACCAAACGATCACAGAGTTAAAATATTGTTGTTTTCTCACAGGGCAACCAAACGATCACAGAGCTAATATGTTGTTGTGTTGTATCAGTGCAACTAAACGATCACAGAGTTAATATGTTGTTGTGTTATCACAGGGCAACCAAACGATCACAGAGTTAATATGTTGTTGTTTTATCACAGGGCAACCAAACGATCACAGAGCTAATATGTTGTTGTGTTGTATCAGTGCAACTAAACGATCACAGAGTAACTAAACGATCACAGAGTTAACATGTTGTTGTGTTATCACAGGGCAACTAAACGATCACAGAGTTAGTATGTTGTTGTGTTTTCACAGGGCAACGAGTCGATCATCGATCTGATCCACACCACACGTATCCACCTGATGCCCTCCATGAACCCTGATGGCTTTGAGAAAGCTGCCTCCCAGGTAACACACACACCACAACTAACACACACACAGACTGGTTCATGGGTTTTGTCTTGTGGACAGACCAGGTAACATCTCTCCTCCCTCTGTGTGTCAGTCGGGGGAGCTGAAGGATTGGTTCGTAGGTCGTAGTAACGCCCAGGGGGTTGACCTGAACAGGAACTTCCCTGACCTGGACCGCATCGTCTACGGCAACGAGAAGGAGGGCGGAGCCAACAACCACCTGCTCAACAATATGAAGAAGGCCGTGGACGAAAATACCAAGGTAACACACCTGTCTGTCTGTCTGGTAACACACCTGTCTGTCTGTCTGGTAACACACCTGTCTGTCTGTCTGTCTGTCTGTCTGTCTGTCTGTCTGTCTGTCTGTCTGTCTGTCTGTCTGTCTGTCTGTCTGTCTGTCTGTCTGTCTGTCTGTCTGTCTGTCTGTCTGTCTGTCTGTCTGTCTGTCTGTCTGTCTGTCTGTCTGTCTGTCTGTCTGTCTGTCTGTCTGTCTGTCTGTCTGTCTGTCTGTCTGTCTGTCTGTCTGTCTGTCTGTCTGTCTGTCTGTCTGTCTGTCTGTCTGTCTGTCTGTCTGTCTGTCTGTCTGTCTGTCTGTCTGTCTGTCTGTCTGTCTGTCTGTCTGTCTGTCTGTCTGTCTGTCTGTCTGTCTGTCTGTCTCCAGCTGGCTCCAGAGACCAAGGCAGTGATCCTGTCTGTCTGTGTCTGTGTTGTCTCCAGCTGGCTCCAGAGACCAAGGCAGTGATCCGGTGGATAATGGAGATTCCATTCGTCCTCTCAGCGAATCTGCATGGAGGAGATGTGGTGGCCAACTACCCCTACGACGAGACGCGCAGTGGTAAACAACACGCTACACACACACCACGCTACACACACACCACGCTACACACACACCACGCTACACACACACCACGCTACACACACACCACGCTACACACACACACCACGCTACACACACACCACGCTACACACACACCACGCTACACACACACCACGCTACACACACACCACGCTACACACACACCACGCTACACACACACCACGCTACACACACACTACGCTACACACACATAAACCACTGTGAACCAGACTCTCCTACAGTATAGTGTAGAGCATCTTCTTAGACTTCATTTCAATGAGAATTTCAGATCTATAACTCATATTTCTATGTGAATTTCAGATCTATAACTCATATTTCTATGTGAATTTCAGATCTATAACTCGTATTTCTATGTGAATTTGGTCAGGTCGCCCAAAAGGTTACATGCTAATAAGTGCAAATAAGTTATCCCCATCCTCCCTCCCCATCCTCCCTCCCTATCCTCCCTCCCCATCCTCCCTCCCCATCCTCCCTCCCCATCCTCCCTCCCCCCATCCTCCCTCCCCATCCTCCCTCCCCATCCTCTCTCCCTCCCCATCCTCCCTCCCCATCCTCCCTCCCCATCCTCTCTCCCTCCCCATCCTCCCTCCCCATCCTCCCTCCCCATCCTCTCCCCCCCCATCCTCCCTCCCTCCCTCCCCCATCCTCTCCCCTCCCCATCCTCCCTCCCCATCCTCTCTCCCCATCCTCCCTCCCCCCCATCCTCCCCCTCCCCATCCTCCCTCCCCATCCTCTCTCCCTCCCCATCCTCCCTCCCTCCCCATCCTCCCTCCCCATCCTCCTCCCCATCCTCCCCCTCCCCATCCTCCCTCCCCATCCTCCCTCCCCATCCTCTCTCCCTCCCCATCCTCCCTCCCCATCCTCCCCCTCCCCATCCTCCCTCCCCCATCCTCCTCCCCATCCTCCTCCCTCCCCATCCTCCCTCCCCCCCCTCCTCCCTCCCCATCCTCCCTCCCCATCCTCTCTCCCTCCCCATCCTCCCTCCTCCCCCATCCTCTCTCCTCCTCCCTCCCCATCCTCCTCCCTCCCCATCCTCCCTCCCTCCCCCATCCTCCCTCCCCATCCTCTCTCCCCATCCTCCTCCCCCCATCCTCCCTCCCATCCTCCCTCCCCATCCTCCTCCCTCCCCATCCTCCCTCCCCCATCCTCCCCCTCCCCATCCTCCCTCCCCATCCTCCCTCCCCATCCTCTCTCCCTCCCCATCCTCCCTCCCCATCCTCCCTCCCCATCCTCTCTCCCCATCCTCCCTCCCCCCATCCTCCCCATCCTCCCCCCCTCCTCCCCCATCCTCCTCATCCTCCCCCCCCATCCTCCCTCCCCATCCTCCCTCCCCATCCTCCCTCCCCATCCTCCTCATCCTCTCTCCCTCCCCATCCTCCCTCCCCATCCTCCCTCCCCATCCTCCCCATCCTCTCCCTCCCCATCCTCTCCCCCATCCTCCCTCCCCATCCTCCCCATCCTCCCTCCCCATCCTCCCCATCCTCCCTCCCCCATCCTCCCTCCCCATCCTCCCCATCCTCCCCCCCATCCTCCCCATCCTCCCCATCCTCCCTCCCCATCCTCCCCATCCTCCCCATCCTCCCTCCCCATCCTCCCCATCCTCCTCCCCATCCTCCCCATCCTCCCCATCCTCCCCATCCTCCTCCCCATCCTCCCCATCCTCCCTCCCCATCCTCCCCATCCTCCCCATCCTCCCCCATCCTCCCCCCCATCCTCCCCATCCTCCCCATCCTCCCTCCCCATCCTCCCCATCCTCCCCCTCCTCCCCCATCCTCCCTCCCCATCCTCCCCCATCCTCCCCATCCTCCCTCCCCATCCTCCCCATCCTCCCCATCCTCCCCCCTCCCCTCCCCCATCCTCCCTCCCTCCCCCCATCCTCCCTCCCTCCCTCCCCATCCTCCCCATCCTCCCTCCCTCCCCCCCCTCCCTCCCTCCCTCCCCCTCCTCCCTCCCTCCCTCCCCATCCTCTCCCCCATCCTCCCTCCCTCCCTCCCTCCCTCCCTCCCTCCCCATCCTCCCTCCCTCCCTCCCCATCCTCCCTCCCTCCCTCCCCATCCTCCCCCTCCCCCATCCTCCCTCCCTCCCTCCTCCCCCATCCTCCCCCTCCCTCCTCCTCCCCATCCTCCCCCTCCCTCCCCCCTCCCTCCCTCCCCCCCATCCTCTCTCCCATCCTCCCTCCCTCCCCATCCTCCCCCATCCCTCCCTCCCCATCCTCCCTCCCTCCCCATCCTCCCTCCCTCCCTCCCCATCCTCCTCCCCCATCCTCCTCCCTCCCCATCCTCCCTCCCTCCCTCCCCCATCCTCCCTCCCTCCCCCTCCCCATCCTCCCTCCCTCCCTCCCCATCCTCCCTCCCTCCCTCCCCATCCTCCCTCCCCATCCCCATCCTCCCTCCCTCCCTCCCCCCTCCTCCCTCCCTCCCCATCCTCCCTCCCTCCTCCCCCATCCTCCTCCCTCCCTCCCCATCCTCCCTCCCATCCCTCCCATCCTCCCTCCCTCCCTCCCCCCCATCCTCCCTCCCATCCCTCCCCATCCTCCCTCCCTCCCTCCCCATCCTCCCTCCCATCCTCCCCCATCCTCCCTCCCATCCTCCCCATCCTCCCTCCCATCCTCCCCATCCTCCCTCCCCCTCCTCCCCATCCTCCCTCCCATCCTCCCCATCCTCCCTCCCTCCCTCCCCCTCCCCTCCCTCCCATCCTCCCTCCCCATCCTCTCTCCCTCCCCCCCATCCTCCCTCCCTCCCCATCCTCCCTCCCCCATCCTCCCCCCATCCTCTCCCATCCCTCCCCATCCTCCCTCCTCATCCTCCCTCCCCTATCCTCTCTCCCTCCCCATCCTCCCTCCCCATCCTCCCTCCCATCCCCATCCTCCCTCCCCATCCTCCCTCCCATCCTCCCTCCCCATCCTCCCCCATCCTCCCTCCTCCCATCCTCTCCCCATCCTCCCTCCCCCATCCTCCCTCCCCTCCCCATCCTCCCTCCCTCCCCATCCTCCCTCCTCATCCTCCCTCCCCCATCCTCCCCATCCCCATCCTCCCTCCCCTCTCCTCCCATCCTCCCTCCCCATCCTCCCTCCCCATCCTCCCTCCCCATCCTCCTCCCTCCCCCTCCCTCCTCCCCATCCTCCCCCATCCTCCCCCATCCTCCCTCCCCATCCTCCCCATCCTCCCTCCCCCCATCCTCCCCCCCCCATCCTCCCTCCCCATCCTCCCCATCCCCCCCATCCTCCCCCCCCATCCTCCCTCCCCCCATCCTCCCTCCCCATCCTCCCCATCCTCCCTCCCCATCCTCCCCATCCTCCCTCCTCCCCATCCTCCCTCCCCATCCCCTCCCCTCCTCCCTCCCCATCCTCCCTCATCCTCCCCCATCCTCCCCATCCTCCCCATCCCCCATCCTCCCCATCCTCCCTCCCCATCCTCCCTCCCCATCCTCCCCATCCCCCCATCCTCCCTCCCCATCCTCCCCATCCTCCCCATCCTCCCTCCCCCATCCTCCCCATCCTCCCCCCATCCTCCCCATCCTCCCCATCCTCCCCATCCTCCCTCCCCATCCTCCCCATCCTCCCCATCCTCCCTCCCCATCCTCCCCATCCTCCCCATCCTCCCTCCCCCCCATCCTCCCCATCCTCCCTCCCCTCCTCCCCCCTCCCCCATCCTCCCTCCCCCATCCTCCCCATCCTCCCCCCATCCTCCCATCCCCATCCTCCCTCCCTCCCTCCCCATCCTCCCTCCCTCCCTCCCCATCCTCCCTCCCTCCCCATCCTCCCTCCCTCCCCATCCTCCCCATCCTCCCCATCCTCTCTCCCATCCTCCCTCCCTCCCCATCCTCCCTCCCTCCCTCCCCATCCTCTCTCCCATCCTCCCTCCCTCCCCATCCTCCCTCCCTCCCTCCCCATCCTCCCTCCCTCCCCCCTCCCCATCCTCCCCCTCCTCCCTCCCCATCCTCTCCCCATCCTCCCTCCCTCCCCATCCTCCCTCCCTCCCTCCCCATCCTCCCTCCCCATCCTCCCTCCCTCCCCCATCCTCCCTCCCTCCCCATCCTCCCTCCCTCCCTCCCCATCCTCCTCCCTCCCTCCCCATCCCCCTCCCTCCCTCCCCCTCCTCCCTCATCCTCTCTCCCATCCTCCCCATCCCCTCCCTCCCTCCCCATCCTCCCTCCCATCCTCCCCATCCTCCCTCCCTCCCTCCCCATCCTCCCTCCCATCCTCCCCATCCTCCCTCCCTCCCTCCCCATCCTCCCTCCCATCCTCCCCATCCTCTCTCCCATCCTCCCCATCCTCTCTCCCATCCTCCCCATCCTCCCTCCCTCCCTCCCTCCCCATCCTCCCTCCCATCCTCCCCATCCTCTCTCCCCATCCTCCCCATCCTCCCTCCCTCCCTCCCCATCCTCCCTCCCATCCTCCCATCCTCCCCATCCTCTCCCATCCTCCCCATCCTCCCTCCCTCCCTCCCTCCTCCCCTCCCTCTCCCATCCTCCCTCCCATCCCCCGCCCCCCCCCGCCTCCCTCCCTCCCATCCTCCCCCCCCACCTCCCTCCCTCCTCCCCCTCCCTCCCTCCCCCCCCTCTCTTCCCTCCCTCCCTCCTCCATCCTCCCTCCCTCTCCTCCCCCATCCTCTCCTCCCTGCCACCTCCCTCCCTCCCCCTTCCCTCCCTCCCTCCCTCCTCCCTCCCTCCCTCCCTCCCTCCCTCCCCCTCCCTCCCTCCCACCTCCCTCCCTCCCTCCCTCCTCCCCTCCCCTCCCTCCCTCCCCCTCCCCCCCCCTCCCTCCCTCCCTCCCTCCCTCCCCTCCTCCCATCCTCCCTCCCTCCCCCATCCTCTCCCCTCCCTCCCTCCCTCCCTCCCCCATCCCTCTCCCATCCCTCTCCCATCCCTCCCCTCCCTCTCCCATCCTCCTCCCTCCCTCCCTCCCTCCCTCCCTCCCCCATCCTCCTCCCTCCCTCCCTCCTCCCTTCATCCCTCCCTCCCTCCCTCCTCCCCCTCCCATCTCCCCATCCCTCCCTCCCTCTCCCATCCCTCCCATCCCTCCCTCCCTCCCTCCCACCCCCCCTCCCTCTCTTCCCTCCCTCCCTCCCCATCCTCTCTTCCCTCCCTCCCTCCCCTCCCTCCCATCCTCCCTCCCTCCCCTCCCCCCTCCCCTCCTCCCTCCCTCCCCCATCCTCTCCCCTCCCTCCCTCCCTCCCATCCCCTCCATCTCCCATCCTCCCTCCCTCTCCCATCCTCCCCTCCCTCCCTCTCCCATCTCCCCTCCTCCCCTCCCTCTCCCACCCCCCTCCTCCCCATCCTCTCTTCCCTCCCCCTCCCTCTCCCATACTCCCCTCCCCTCCCTCTCCCATACTCCCCCTCCTCCCCTCCCTCCCTCCCCCCTCCCTCCCTCCCCATCCTCCCTCCCTCCCTCCCTCCCCTCCCCCCTCCTCCCTCCCTCTCCCCATCCTCCCCTCCCTCTCCCATCCTCATCTCCCTCCCCTCCCTCTCCCACCCCCTCCCTCCCTCCCTCCCTCCCTCCCTCCCTCCCTCCCTCCTCCTCACCTCCCTCCCTCTCCCATCCTCCCTCCCTCCCTCTCCCACTCCCCCCTCCCTCCCTCCCTCCTCCCTCCCTCCCTCCCTCCCTCCCTCCCTCCCTCCCTCCCTCCCTCCCACCCTCCTCCCCATCCTCCCTCCCTCCCTCCCCACCCCTCCCTCTCCCATACTCCCCCCTCCCATCCTCCCTCCCTCCCCTCCCCTCCCTCTCCCACCCCCTCCCCCATCCTCTCTTCCCTCCCTCCCCCATCCTCTCTTCCTCCCTCCCTCCCTCCCTCTCCCATCCTCATCTCCTCCCTCCCCCCTCCCCTCCTCCCTCCCTCCCCCATCCTCTCTTCCCCTCCCTCCCTCCCTCCTCCCCTCCATCTCCCATCCTCCCTCCCTCTCCCATCCTCCCACCCTCCCCCTCCCCATCCTCCCCTCCCTCTCCCACCCCCCTCCCCATACTCCCCTCCCCTCCCTCTCTCCCATACTCCCCCTCCTCCCCTCCCTCTCCCATACTCCCCTCCCCTCCCTCTCCCATCCTCCCCCTCCCTCCCCTCCCTCTCCCATACTCCCCTCCCTCCCTCTCCCATACTCCCCCTCCTCCCTCCCTCTCCCATCCTCCCTCCCTCTCCCATCCTCATCTCCCTCCCCTCCCTCCCTCCCTCCCCCCCCTCCCTCCCTCCCTCCCTCCCTCCCTCCCTCCCTCCCTCCCTCCCTCCCTCCCTCCCTCCCTCCCTCCCTCCCTCTCCCATCCTCCCTCCCTCCCTCTCCCATCCCCCTCCCTCCTTCCCTCCCCCTCCCTCCCTCCCTCCCTCCCTCCCTCCCTCCCTCCCTCCCTCCCTCCCTCCCTCCCTCCCTCCCTCCCTCCCTCCCTCCCTCCCTCCCTCCCTCCCTCTCCCATCCTCCTCCCTCCCTCCCTCTCCCACCCCCTCCACTCCCCTCCCCCCCCCTCCCCTACCTCCCTCCCTCCAGGTTCGACCCATGAGTACAGCGCCAGTCCTGATGACGTCACCTTTAAGTCTCTGGCGAAGTCCTACTCCCAGTTTAATCCTGTGATGTCAGACCCCCAACGGGCTCCGTGCAGGAAGAACGACGATGATACCAGCTTCACGGACGGCATCACCAACGGAGGGGCCTGGTACAGTGTACCCGGAGGTAACACACAGACACTAGCTTCACCTACAGAGGGGCCTGGTCTCAGTAGGTTACCTGTGTATTCTCAGTAGGTTACCTGTGTAGTGTCAGTAGGTTACCTGTGTAGTGTAGTAGTCTCCGTAGGTTACCTGTGTAGTCTCAGTAGGTTACCTGTGTAGTCTCAGTAGGTTACCTGGGTAGTGTTGTAGTCTTAGTAGGTTACCTGTGTAGTGTTGTAGTCTCAGTAGGTTACCTGTGTAGTCTCAGTAGGTTACCTGTGTAGTGTAGTAGTCTCAGTAGGTTACCTGTGTAGTCTCCATAGGTTAACTGTGTAGTGTTGTAGTCTCAGTAGGTTACCTGTGTAGTGTAGTAGTCTCAGTAGGCTACCTGTGTAGTCTCAGTAGGCTACCTGTGTAGTGTCAGTAGGTTACCTGTGTAGTGTCAGTAGGTTACCTGTGTAGTGTAGTAAAATCAAATCAAATTTATTTATATAGCCCTTCGTACATCAGCTGATATCTCAAAGTGCTGTACAGAAACCCAGCCTAAAACCCCAAACAGCAAACAATGCAGGTGTAAAAGCACGGTGGCTAGGAAAAACTCCCTAGAAAGGCCAAAACCTAGGAAGAAACCTAGAGAGGAACCGGGCTATGTGGGGTGGCCAGTCCTCTTCTGGCTGTGCCGGGTAGAGATTATAACAGAACATGACCAAGATGTTCAAATGTTCATAAATGACCAGCATGGTCGAATAATAATAAGGCAGAACAGTTGAAACTGGAGCAGCAGCACAGTCAGGTGGACTGGGGACAGCAAGGAGCCATCATGTCAGGTAGTCCTGGGACATGGTCCTAGGGCCCAGGCCAGTTGAAACTGGAGCAGCAGCATGGCCAGGTGGACTGGGGACAGCAAGGAGTCATCATGTCAGATAGTCCTGGGGCATGGTCCTAGGGCTCAGGTCCTCCGAGAGAGAGAAAGAAAGAGAGAAGGAGAGAATTAGAGAACGCACACTTAGATTCACACAGGACACCAAATAGGACAGGAGAAGTACTCCAGATAAACAAACTGACCCTAGCCCCCCGACACATAAACTACTGCAGCATAAATACTGGAGGCTGAGACAGGAGGGGTCAGGAGACACTGTGGCCCCATCCGAGGACACCCCCGGACAGGGCCAAACAGGAAGGATATAACCCCACCCACTTTGCCAAAGCACAGCCCCCACACCACTAGAGGGATATCTTCAACCACCAACTAGTAGTAGTCTCAGTAGGTTACCTGTGTAGTCTCAGTAGGTTACCTGTGTAGTGTTGTAGTCTCAGTAGGTTACCTGTGTAGTGTTGTAGTCTCAGTAGGTTACCTGTGTAGTGTTGTAGTCTCAGTAGGTTACCTGTGTAGTCTCAGTAGATTACCTGTGTAGTCTCAGTAGATTACCTGTGTAGTCTCAGTAGGTTACCTGTGTAGTGTTGTAGTCTCAGTAGGTTACCTGTGTAGTGTCAGTAGGTTACCTGTGTAGTGTTGTAGTCTCAGTAGGTTACCTGTGTAGTGTTGTAGTCTCAGTAGGTTACCTGTGTAGTGTTGTAGTCTCAGTAGGTTACCTGTGTAGTGTCAGTAGGTTACCTGTCTCAGTAGGTTACCTGTGTAGTCTCAGTAGGTTACCTGTGTAGTAGTCTCAGTAGGTTACCTGTGTAGTCTCAGTAGGTGACCTGTGTAGTGTAGTAGTCTCAGTAGGTTACCTGTGTGTAGTAGTCTCAGTAGGTTACCTGTGTAGTCTCCAT